>NW_020173037.1:5156244-5163118 GCF_003031525.2 Neophocaena asiaeorientalis asiaeorientalis
GATGGAGCCATTGAGGGAAACTGGGGGAAAGCCCAGGGACCTCTCCACGCCCTTCTTGCACCTTCCTGTGAATCTACACAATGACTGCAGTTGGTAAAGTCCTTACTCCGTGTTAGGTTCCAATGCTTTTCCCATCTTATCTCTTAGTCCTCACAACAGAACACTATGATGTGGCTAGCTTTTATCCCTGTTTTTCAGTTGAGTAAACTAAGGATTTGGAATGTAAAATGACAAAGACCACAACAGAAGAGAGTTCAAGCTAGTTTATCTGTTTCCACAAATACTGCTCTTCACACCTATTTCTAAGTCTACCCTTGATTCTCCAGAGAACTGTGCCCAATCCCTTGAGCACCACTTGGTAAATAGTCATTATTCTGATAAGAAAGCAAAAGAATACTAGAATTTGAAGTACTTTTGTTCCAGGTAGAAGTTCTAGACAGCAGCTGAGTGTATAAAAATGGTGGCCAAAAAGACACGGACCTACTGGAGAATGGACTTGAGGATATGGGGAGGGGGAAGGATGAGCTGTGACAGGGCGAGAGAGAGGCATGGACATATACACACTAACAAACGTAAGGTCGATAGCTAGTGGGAAGCAGCTGCACCGCACAGGGAGATCCGCTCGGTGCTTTGTGACAGCCTGGAGGGGTGGGATAGGGAGGGTGGGAGGGAGGGAGACGCAAGAGGGAGTGGATATGGGAACATATGTATATGTATAACTGATTCACTTTGTTATAAAGCAGAAACTAACACACCATTGTAAAGCAATTCTACCCCAATAAAGACGTTAAAAGAAAAAAGAAAATGGTGGCCAAATAGTGTCAGGTCCAGAATGCCTCCACAGCCAGACATTCCAAATCAAAACCAGAACACAGCTGCTACTCAAACCTAACAATGTTTGATTATTAATTACGACCCAACTTTCCTCGTAGGATGTGTAAATTCTGAACTTCCTTTCCTGGCAGGTAATTGATTTTGCTTTACTTTTCTGGTTATATTTTATATCCAGCAGGAGAACGTATAAATCAGTTTTTTGTCCCCAAAGATTCTGGGATATCAAAGCAATTTCACTTTTTTCTTTTTCTTTTTAAATTCAGAGGGATGCACTTGAGAATACAAAATGAGCCGCGGGAATCGTGTGCTTGTCGACATCTGAGGGATGCTCCCCTCGGGCCCACTTGATTATCTAGACTGGATCCGTGTTTTGTAGCTGCATCTGGAACGTAGCTTTAGCTGCTTCACGCTGGGCTCCGGTGCTGTCACTTGGGAACCCCTGTGGGGTGTGGAGAGAGCTAAATGGACTTGTTGCCAAGAGCCCCACGGGGGAGGGATGCTGATTTTGATTGTCTGTGTGCTGCAGCTATGCTGCCTGTGACAACAATGAAAAGTTACAAGGCTGAGAGTGAAAATCTGTGGCAAACAAGAAATGGTGGCCTTTAATTATGAGAGAGAGTGGATGAGAAAAACAACTCAACAGTAAAATCCAAACTCCTAACCAGGGCCTGGAAGGCCCTCCAAACTGTGCACTGCCTCTCTCTCCAAGTTCATCACTCGCCAGTCTTTGTGCTCAATCTGTTTCGGGCACAGTGACCTGCTTGCTGTTTCCCAAGTGTGTCAAACTCAGATCTGCCACAGGACCTTTGCACTTTCTGTTCTCCCTGGAACACTCCTCCATGGGACCTTCACAGAGCAAGTTCCCTGACTTTACTCAGGCCACTCCTGCCACAACTTCCTTCTGGAGAGGCTGTCCCTCTACTATGGTAAGTGTATTCAAAGTGGCTTCCTTTCCATTCCCTCCACCCTCTGATTCTTATTCAGTTTTCTTTTTAGCACTTATCACTCCTTGAAGTTATGCTTTGCATTACATTTGTCACTTGCTTATTATCTGTCTCAATAAAAATGCAGGTTCCTCGTGGGAAATGACCGTTTTGTTCTGTAGTATCCTAGCACCTAGAATATCTTATGGCACATAATAAGTGCTGTGTTTTGCTTGTTGAATGAAAAAAAGAATGAATAAGTGCTGTGCTCGCGCTAACTCACCTTTGTATCCCAGCCAGGTGTTTGCACTCCCTCATCTCTACCTGTCAGCCCCAGGCTCCTTGGCTTCAGGGTTTGGTTTTTGTCTTCGTAGAAAGTGAGTGCAGGCTTCTGAGCTAGGGATGGTTTCTTGTCAAGGTCACCTTCTTGCTGGTGCCCCGTATGTGTCTTCTGAACCATCTCTATGCATCCTTGTCCTCTTGTTTCATTCCGGTCCTTTCTGCCTGTTCTGTTTCCCCGGGTCCCTTGCGGCTATTTCTGATCCTTCGAGCCTGGCTGATGGCTGGTCTTTGGACCCCTGACTGGTGTGACCTTTAGGACCAGAAGAGTCCTCCACCCCCGACACACACCTGCTGGCAGTCTAGGCCACCCTGTGCTCCTGCCCATGTTTACTAGTCTTCTCCCTCCAAGTCTGCCCTCACAGTGTCCCACCCTCCCATCTGCACCCAGCCCCTTCCCAGGAAGAGACTCCCAGAGAGGCTTCACTGAAATTTAATTTGGGCCCTAAACCAGGAAACCTAGTATCAGAGCAGAAGAAAGACTGCACATGAAAATATGACTTTATTCCCCATCATATTCTATCAAATCTCCTTTTGCTATTTAAAAGCGAGCCTGGGGCTGCCCTGGTGGCACAGTGGTTGGGAGTCCGCCTGCTGATTCAGGGGACGCGGGTTCATGCCCGGGTCCGGGAAGATCCCACATGCCGCGGAGCGGCTGGGCCCGTGAGCCACGGCCGCTGAGCCTGCGCGTCCGGAGCCTGTGCTATGCAGCAGGAGAGGCCACAGCAATGAGTGGCCCGTGTACCGCAAAAAAAAAAAAAAAAGAACAAGGAAGCCTGTTGCTCTAGGCCTAAGAGAGACGTAGCCTATGTAGATTGGCAATGTCATTGTTAAAATACCTGAGGGATATATAGATGGCAATATCCAGATCTGAATACCAGCCCCACCTATCAAGTTTACTCTGCTTACCAGCCTTCTAGCTTCACTGCCTTGAAATCAAGAATCTGGTGCTTCGCACGCCCAGGTTTCTTACATCGGAATTTTCCATGGAAAGTTTGCAGCAAGCCAGGCTTCCTTCTCAGGGCACACTTTTATCATAAAGTGCTATGATGGATTGGGCAAATGTGGTAGTATCTGTGTACCTCAGGCACCCTTAGAGAATTATAGTGATGGGAAATATCAGTAAAATGACGAAAGTAAAAAATATATATATAATGATGGCACCACGGACTGCCCTCTTTGCATGACACCAGGAAAGAAAGTGTGGGGGAATATGGGCCAGACTCGTACTTCTACTTCTCTCTACTGCTCCTTCCAGAGCTTTACAGGACTCACCCACAAACTTGTGTTTGATAAAACATTTCAGATCTTGATAACAAAGGAAAACCATCAGGTTATCGTACTGTAGGAGAATTCTGCCAGTGATCTGCCTTGAAAGTAGAAAAGTTGAAGCTGTTACGAGACAAAATACACAACAAATGACTTCATACA
This sequence comes from Neophocaena asiaeorientalis asiaeorientalis, assembly GCF_003031525.2. NCBI lineage: Eukaryota > Metazoa > Chordata > Mammalia > Artiodactyla > Phocoenidae > Neophocaena > Neophocaena asiaeorientalis. Next base: position 5,159,772 of record NW_020173037.1, read on the forward strand.
CTGTGAAGTGCCTGGATTTCAGCCTGTTTGAGAGAGTTGGACTTTTAAATTTTGAAATGGCAATAGCTTAACATGCTTAAGCCTATAATTAGGTAATTAAAAGGTATATAATGTTGCTTGTTTATGAATCTTACATCATAAAATTTCTGTGATAGGAGAACTTTTAGAAGTCATTGAGTCTAAGCTCTTATTTTTTTATTTAGGCAGGGTTAAATCTATGGTATCTTGGCAAATAAGTATCTAATTGTTTAAAAAAATGAGGAAAAGACCCTTGCCTTTTTTGCCATCTTTCTTTACAGCTACAAAATATTCTGACATTCTAGCTCCTTCTGTGATCAATGGAAAATCACAGGAAAATTACCGTTGGCTTTGTAATTTACATTTTTAAAAGTGTTTTTCATTTCACTATATATATATATATATAGTAGAGAATGTATTTAAATGGCTACTTTAATCTGTTCTCTGAATACCGAGAAATGGGTAGGTGAAACAATAAGAAGTAGAAGTCTATATGAATAAATTAGGTGTTTATTAGGCATAACAGATAAAACAAAATACAGGTTTTTATTAGGTAGTGTTGAATGGACAAAAGAACAAAATGTGAAGAAGAAAAAATAGTGCAACTTCCACTTCCAGGAAAATGGAGTAGATGTGTTTTTTCCTATTCTTCCTCTGGCACAACTAAAACCCCTGGACATCATGTATGGATCTCTCCTACCAATACCCGGCAGGAATAGGACACAGCGCAACGTGGGAAAGCCACACCCTTGTCAAATACAGAGGCGCTCTTCCTGAAGGACAGGTGGCTGGTATATTTCACACTGTGTTGAAGGAACACAGCTCTAGCCCTTCATTAGTCGGACAGTGTTTCAAGATACAGAAATTTCGTTGAAAAGACACAGTCCTTAAAGTCTGAAGTCTGAGTGTTTATAAATTGAGACACAAAAAGTCTTCCTGAAGTTAGTAACAGAAATAGATCATGGTCAGAACTAACGTTTTTTGAGCACTCCACAGAAAACATTATGAAACACGTACTATTACTCTTGCTATTTTACAGGTAAAACTAAACTAGTTGCCCTAGGCGAGAGGGCTGGGGAGCGGAACAGCAGGACCTGGATTTAGGTCTGCCTTGTCCTTAACCACTGATGGGTACTGCAGGAGACGATCTTACCCCATCAGAACCATGTGGGAAGTGAACAGTAAAAGACCTGCAAGCATTTGGAACCATAGTTCCCAGCTTTTGCATTGCATAAATCAACATTATTTTCTTAAAAAGAAAGAAAAAGAATAGGAAACCAATACAATATAGAGTGGCCAGTATTTATTTTGCCATGTAAAGGTATTTTAAAAAACTACCAACTGGGACTTCCCTGGTGGCACAGTGGTTAAGAATCCACCTGCCAACACAGGGGACATGGGTTCGAGCCCTGGTCCGTGAGGATCCCACATGCTGCAGAGCACCTAAGCCCGTGCGCCACAACTACTGAGCCTGCGCTCTAGTGCCCGCGAGCAACAACTACTGAAGCCCACATGCTGCAGCTACTGAAGCCTGCGTGCCTAGAGCCCGTGCTCGGCAACAAGAGAAGCCACCGCAATGAGAAGCCCGCACACTGCAACGAAGAGTAGCCCCCGCTCGCCACAACTAGAGAAAGCCCGTGCACAGCAACGAAAACCCAGCACAGCCAATAAATAAATAAATAAAATTAAAACAAACAAACAAACTACCATCCATTTCCACCATTATTTTGTTGAACTGATGGGTACTGCAGGAGACGATCTTACCCCATCAGAACCATGTGGGAAGTGAACAGTAAAAGACCTGCAAGCATTTGGAACCATAGTTCCCAGCTTTTGCATTGCATAAATCAACATTATTTTCTTAAAAAGAAAGAAAAAGAATAGGAAACCAATACAATATAGAGTGGCCAGTATTTATTTTGCCATGTAAAGGTATTTTAAAAAAACTACCAACTGGGACTTCCTTGGTGGCACAGTGGTTAAGAATCCACCTGCCAACGCAGGGGACATGGGTTCGAGCCCTGGTCCGTGAGGATCCCACATGCTGCAGAGCACCTAAGCCCGTGCACCACAACTACTGAGCCTGCGCTCTAGTGCCCGCGAGCAACAACTACTGAAGCCCACATGCTGCAGCTACTGAAGCCTGCGTGCCTAGAGCCCGTGCTCGGCAACAAGAGAAGCCACCGCAATGAGAAGCCCGCACACTGCAACGAAGAGTAGCCCCCGCTCGCCACAACTAGAGAAAGCCCGTGCACAGCAACGAAAACCCAGCACAGCCAATAAATAAATAAATAAAATTAAAACAAACAAACAAACTACCATCCATTTCCACCATTATTTTGTTGAAGAAGGGATATTTTAACATCACAATGTTTAAAAAGGATACAATTTTAGAATAAAAGAAAGCCCTTTGAATTGAATAGATTGAGTTTTATGAAAAGCTTACTGCAGTAACCTTAATTTTTTCCTCTCTATTTTTTAACTACAGATCAGTGAAAATGATATCATATATCAGCACTGGTCTACAGACTGGTATCTGGAAAGCACTGGTTCGGAGACAATAGAGCAATTCACAATGAAAGAGATAAAGAATCTGGACAAGACAAGGACAGAAACAATTCAGCAGCTTCGTCGTTTGCCCTGTTTGGAGTCATAGAAGTTAATATCTCTCTAGCCCTCTAGGATCTCTTTACATGACCCCTTGAAGCGTCTATCTCTAGCCATTGGAAATGCTCTGCGAACCAGAAAAACAAGAAATGTGTTGCCATATTCCTATTTATAATTCTGAACTGGGTGCTCTAACTCTTTCAAATCCAATCCATCTTGTTCTCTACTTTTACAGTCACTAATTTTTGCTCATTTTCTTGTTTCACATTGCTTTCCAGAGTTCAATGGTCAGGTCTTCCCATCTAGGACCTCCCCTCCACCATAATTCAGGTTTTCCTACAGGCTCAAATGTTATAGATTGCTTTGGGTAATCCCAAATGGTTCCTCAATGGTTCTAGGAATCCTTATCTCAGATCCACACCTTCAGAAGGCAGCGTTTCCACCTGTTTTACCTCTGTTTCAAAAGAAGGAACTAGATGATAATGGAAACTTGTGTGTATCATGTATCTTACCCAAATAACAGCAGAGTCTGTGTAATTTAGAGCTTATAATAAAACTTATGTGCAGAGGACGTCTGCTGTTTTAACTTGCAAAGCATTCCTTACCCCTTCTTTTTTAAAAATATTTATTTATTATATTTTTATTTATTTTTGGCTGTGTTGGGTCTTTGTTGCTGTGCAGGGGCTTTCTCTAGTTGCGGCGAGCAGGGGCTACTCTTCGTT
>NW_020173037.1:5163178-5196986 GCF_003031525.2 Neophocaena asiaeorientalis asiaeorientalis
GCTCCGCAACAAGAGAAGCCACCTCAATGAGAAGCCCACGCACCACAACGAAGAGTAGCCCCTGCTCGCCACAACTAGAGAAAGCCCCCGCACAACAACAAAGACCCAACGCAGCCAAAAATAAATAAAAATATAATAAATAAATATTTTTAAAAAAGAAGGGGTAAGGAATGCTTTGCAAGTTAAAACAGCAGATGTCCTCTGCACATAAGTTTTATTATAAGCTCTAAATTACACAGACTCTGCTGTTATTTGGGTAAGATACATGATACACACAAGTTTCCATTATCATCTAGTTCCTTCTTTTGAAACAGAGGTAAAACAGGTGGAAACGCTGCCTTGTGAAGGTGTGGATCTGAGATAAGGATTCCTAGAACGATTGAGCCCAGAGGAATGGATTACCCAAAGCAAACTATAACATTTGAACCTGTAGGAAAACCTGAATTATGGTGGAGGGGAGGTCCTAGATGGGAAGACCTGACCATTGAACTCTGGAAAGCAATGTGAAACAAGAAAATGAGCAAAAATTAGTGACTGTAAAAGTAGAGAACAAGATGGATTGGATTTGAAAGAGTTAGAGCACCCAGTTCAGGGGGGTGCGGGCTCTAGGCGCGCGGGCTTCAGTAGTTGTGGCTCCCGGGCTCTAGAGCGCAGGCTCAGTAGTTGTGGCGCACGGGCTTAGTTGCTCCGCGGCATGTGGGATCTTCCCGGACCAGGGCTCGAACCCGTGTCCCCTGCGTTGGCAGGGGGACTCTTAACCACTGCACCACCAGGGAAGCCCTTTACCCCTTCTTTTGATAGCAACACTCCAGTTTTACTTTGAAGGATAATCCACACCCCCCTTTTACTTCCATTCTTGGAGTAACTGTCAATCAAGATGCTGCAGTCCTGCAACCCTGATCCCCCAAGCCAAGGGATTGGCACAAAACCCGTGCTAGGGCAATCAGACTTTCTTCCAGGAATTTAGAATTTGAATATCTACCTACGAGCCCAGCGTGGAAAAATAATTGGAGTTGAATCATCCAATCATGGCACCTTGAAGAGATCGTTTTTAATTCATGAAATGTAGGTTCTCACAGCTGCCCTCCTTCCTATTTTTCTTGATTTAGTCTTTCTTTCTGTTCTCTGCTATTTTATAAATTTTCTGTCTCCTCCCTATGCCCTCTTTTTTTGCTTAAGTTAATCAGCATCTATTTCTATGCTTACAATAGAACACCCTACCTGATACACTGCTTACTACTCATAACATTCAATAATAAAAATTGCTAAGATGTATTGAGGTCTTGCCATACCAGCATTGTGCTAAGAGTTTTGTAAGCTTCTTGATCTCCACAGTGGCCTCAGGATATGACAGCAGGCATCGTTTCCATTATACTGCTGAACAAATTGAGACTTGGAGAGATTAAGCAGTTTACCTAAGATTACAACACCATCAGGTAAAGGAGACAGCGTTTGAACCCACAGTCTCTCGGACCTCTTAACCTGCCTTTAATCAAGACAAGTAAAGCGTATACTGTCTTGACTCTATGGAATAAGCACAGATCTTCTCAACCAAATGTATAAAGTCTGGAATTAAAAAACCCTTTTCTGATCTTTACAGATAGCATTCTGAATATTTGAACCCTCAGCGTTTTGAAAGCGATACTGGGGAAAAAAATACGAAGAATTCCTTTCAAGTTTTGTCTTATTAAAGCCTTTTTTTTTCTGGATATACTATCTATTGCATAAAGAACACAGCTGACATCTAGAGCGGTGAGGCAGTACTGGCAGTCCAGGCCAGAGGAGGGCAGAGCAGGGAAAATTTGCATGGTCGGCCCTGAAATTATCCAATCAACAAGTGCTAATTGAGCATCTATTCTGTGCTGTGTACATTACTAGGCACTGGGAGTACAGAGCAGAGAAAGATACAGTCCTTTGAAGCTTAAAGAGCTCATAGTTAAGTGGGTTGAGAGATAAACTAGAAAATTGTTTAATTATGGGATCATTAAAATAATAAATATTTCAATTTAATTACAAATTTTTATCTATATAGGTTATATAGTAACTTACGCCCCATATATAAAATATTCAATTAAACACATTACAATGTTACATCAGTGTATAGAAAAAATAATTCAAACTTAAATAATCCTTTGACGATGACTAGAAATTATAAATATGCCCAATATGAACTCTACACTGTAATGATGATGTCTTACATGTTGCAGTGGTTGTAAAACATAGTTTTACCAATACAATAAAGTTGTGTTTCATGGAAAACGATTTTCCATAGCTTCTATTTTAAAATATAAATTTAAATTACCTAAAATTGAATAAGACTAAAAATTCATTTCTCAGTTGCACTAACCATATTTCAAGTGCTCAGTAACCACAAGAGAAATGCTTGCTAAATATTTCAGTGTGATTTACATTTTCTCACGGATGTCACACTGTATATGAATGAGCTAAATCTGAAGCATCAAAGGAAGAAAAATCTTATTCATGACCTACGAAATTATTTTCTATTTCTTTAATTTTGTATCTATGTGAAATGATGGATGTTCACTGAACTTATTGTGGTAGCCGTTCCATGATGTAGGTCAGCCAAATTATTATGCTGTACACCTTCAACTTACACAGTGCAATTATATCATAATAAAACTAGAAGAAAAAAAAGATATAGAAAAAAATCAGTCAGTAATTTAAGAAACATACAGGTATCTATGACCTAGAATTAATAAACATTAGCATTTGAAAAAAAGATATAGATGCTAAATAATTTGATATGTATTGATACATCCGTAGCTTTGGTTTTCTTCCTACATATTTATATGGTCAGGTTGCCTGTGGTCTTGTGTAGCTGCAGAAGGAAAGTACTTGTGTTTACTGAGACTTTCCCTGGCTTTGACTTTAATCTCTATAAAATGTTGGTGCCTCAGGAAATGAGGTACAGAACTACAGGTGGTTCTAGTTTTGAATTTTTATAATTTAATCCTTTAAACTTTCACATTTCTGCTACCTAGCCCTCATAAACAAACGTATATCCCAGGGAGTATTATGAAAAAAATAGTTTTGACATGAGTTCCTCAATTGTTTCAACGAATCAAACTCCTCACAGTTTAATCTGGGGGATACAAATGCAGAAAAATGAGAGATTAGACTAGCTATGACTTTAAATGTTAACACTGAGTGTCCGGAATTCATTGTTCTTTGTACTTGGTGGGTATTTTTAGGCTAAATCTGTTTCTTAGAAAACATGTGGAGATGCTCCCTTCTTATTTTGTCTATGCGATTCTTGTTGACATTAATGTGACACTACATAAAGATGAGTATACAAAATATCAGCTAATAAGCTGATGGCAGTAGAAACAGCAGTTTACACAAATAGAATTTACATGAATTCTTTCTGCCATTTTCCAGCACAGAGAGCCATAGATAAAGCATTCAATTGTTGAAGCAATCTAACTGGAGGAAATCAGGTTACCACAAAGGGGACTTTTTTCTTTCCCACCTTTTGAGATTGAAAAGGGCTCTACAACACTTTAAAGAAAGGAAGTGATTCCTTTTAAAAGGTGTTTATCTTTAAATGTAGTAAATAAGGCATTCTTCAGATTATAAAAGGCTTCCTGAAGATCAGACACAGTTCAGAGGTATAATCTCCATTCACCAGCAGCCACTCAGTAAAGCGAGGTGAGGAAAGTCAAGTGCGCTGGGAAACCCGTCTGATATCAGTCTCTGTTTTCTTTGTAACACGTTTCTTTGTCCTCATCCCCACAATCCACACCTTTTTTTAACAGTTTTAAAAAAAAATGATTAATTAATTAATTATTTTTTGGCTGCGTTAGGTCTTCGTTGCTGCGTGCAGACTTCCTCTAGTTGTGGTGAACGGGGGCTACTCTTCCTTGTGGTGCACGGGCTTCTCATTGTGGTGGCTTCTCTTGTGGCAGAGCACGGGCTCTAGGCGCACGGGCTTCAGTAGTTGTGGCACACGGGTTCAGTAGTTGTGGCGCACAGGCTTAGTTGCTCCGCGGCATGTGGGATCTTCCTGGACCAGGGCTCGAACCCGTGTCCCCTGCATTGTTAGGTGGATTCTTAACCACTGTGCCACCAGGGAGGTCCCACACCATTTTTAAGAATATAAAATGAAAAGCTTATTGGCATAAAGAAATACCTTCTGTAAAAAACACGAAGACCTTTGTATTTTGATAGTAGTAATCTACTCACATCAGAGAAATAGGAAAGGATTACGGAAAAATCCAATTTTTCTTTAACGGCAGCTCAATATCACCAGCTATACTCCTACAAGTTTAGATTTTCTTAAATTTAGGAATCTCTGGTAATAATAATTTTAGTAACAATAATACTAGTAATAATAATTTCTTCATTAAAGTGTTATAATTTAAAGTATTTTAGATTTGTTTTTATTAGACATATATCTCTCCTCTATTCAAGGCATGACTTTCATATGAGTTGTATGCATTTATAAGCTGGGTGAATTTAGGCTATGTTTACATTAGACTTGTGTGATATACTATGTAATTTAAAGACTAAACCCTAACCATTCAATATAGTAAATTAGACCTTGTATTTATATAATGCAGAAAAATTCAAAGTATTTAAACCATTCGATTTATTCTGTCTCATGATTTAAAAAAAAAAGAATGTAATTGCGATATTAATTTCATATTCTGAGTATCATTGGTTGTGGCCTCATTTCCTAATTTTATCTACCCAAAGCCAGATTTTATATCAGTTGGAATGCTTTGGTTAGCTACTGTAGACCTAAATAAAAGGGTAAAATGAGGCAGGCCCGAAACTGTCAAAGCTGAGTTTATTTGAGAATAGCAAAGAAATTGCATTTCAGGACATGCAAACTGTAGCAAGACACAGGCGAGTCTGTTGAGGGTTTGAGGTAGGTTGTACTTATGGTCAGGAACAGAAAGAAGGGAGAGTTCAGTCAGAGTCTTTTAAGATCAAAACCAAACAGAGACCAGCTCTGAAAATTTCCCAAGCAGACAAACCCAGTCCAGTCATACAAACAAAACTCAATTCAGCTTATTTTGCAAGACCAACCCTACGTGGGTCACTTCTTGTTCATGCCTCTGGGAACCAGAAGCAAACTTTCCCAAGGTTGATATGAGGCAAAACCCCTGACAAATCCCTTGCATTTACGAAAATTCCAATATGATCAATTGTCTATAAATCAGACGTTTACAGGAAACCTCTCAGTCTTTAAGTTTCGTTTTCCTGAGAGCACATTCATGAGATTTTCCATTTTATATCCTTTGCTTCCATTTTATACTGAAATTCTTTGGCCCCACCACTGTCATCTTCAGCTTCGATCATGCATTGGTCTCCAAGCTGGTCTCCGCATTTCTGCTCTTGCTTATTTACAATAGAGCGTCCACATGACTTTCCAATTTAACTCATAATAAAATCCAAAATTGTGCCCTGACCTGGAAGACCTGCTTGATCTGGCCCTTGCCTGATTCTTCAAACCTACCTCCTTTTGTTTTCTTTTAGCTAATTTGGTCCAGATAACATGTTTCCTGACTGTTCGTCACGTGAGCCACGCTTGTGTAATCTGTTTGTCCAGAATATTTTCTGTTCACTTTGCCAGGGATAAAATATTAAAATATTTTCTGTTCACTTTTCCGGAGACCCTCCCATCACTTGTTCCTCATTTAATTCATGTCTGTATTCAGATGCTACGTCAAGAAGCCTGCAATGGTCCTGCTGTTAAACTGGCACCTCTCACAGCCACTCCCACACCAGTTTCTACATCCTTACTCTGCAGTACTTTTTCATGTCACTTATCTCTACTTGACATTATATTCGGTGCTTATTTGTTGTATATGTTTATTTGTTGACTAGAATGTAAGCTCTGTAAGGACTCTATATAAGTATTTCTTAAATACTTTTTCCTGCTGTATTTCCATCAATAAAAGTGTGTACATGGGGAGCGGTGTGGGGAATGAGAGAGATGAAGAGGTACAAACTTACAGTTACAAAATACATGAGTCACGGGTATGAAATGTACAGTGTGGGGAATAGAATCAATAGCTATGTAATATCTTTGTATGGTGACAGATGGTAATTAGACTTATCATGGTGATCATTGTAAAATGTATAGAAATGTCAAATCACTACGTTGTGCACCAGGAACTAATACAGCGTTGTAGGTTAGTTATACTTCAAAACAAACAAACAAACTCATAGCGAAAGAGATCAGATTTGTGGTGACCAGAGGCAGGAGGTCGGGGGTGAGGGAGGAAATTGGATGAAGGTCGTCCAAAGGTACAAACTTCCAGTTATTAGGTAAGTCCTAGGGATGTAATGTACAACATGACAAACATAATTAACACTGTTGCAAGTTATATATGAAAGTTATTAAGAGAGTAAATCCTATGAGTTCTCATCACAAAGAAAAAAATTTTTTTCTTTCATTCTGTATGTATTTATTTTGTATCCATATGAAATGATGGATGTTTGCTAGACTTGCTGTAGTAATCATTTCATGATGAATGTAAGTCAAATCATTATGCTGTACACCTTAAATGTATACAGTGTTCTATCTCAATTGTATCTCAATAAAACTGGAAGAAAAATAAATAAAAAATAAAACAGTGCTTACATATAATATTTAGTACTACATCTTTGCTGAATGAATGAATGAAGGAATGAATGTAGATGCTGGAATCCCTTTTTAACATTATAGGGGAGAAAAGGATATGTCTAAGGGTATAAAAGCCCTGCATTACATGAGTTTTTAAATTTTAAATAATAATTACATTTGGTGATATAATAAGGCCAGAGCTGTGGTGATGTCAGCGGGATTGCTATATTTGGCATATCCATATGACTGCCAAGTAGACAGAGATTCTGATCATAAGCTTCTAGGGGACCAGGGATCATATATATTTTATTCAGCTTGCTTTGCCGCTGAAGGACTGTATCACGATGATTTTGAGGAAGGCATCCCTATGATGTGGTTGATCAAGTATTTCTCGAATACTTTCTTCAATGTTTTTTCTTGATAAATATATACTGAAATTACATTTAAAATATACAAAGCTGAGGGTGAAAAAGATCATGTTACTTTGTTTTAAAAACTCATACTAAGGGCTTTCCTGGTGGCGCAGTGGTTGAGAGTCCGCCTGCGGATGCAGGGCAGGCGGGTTCGTGCCCCGGTCTGGGAAGATCCCACATGCTGCAGAGCGGCTGGGCCCGCGAGCCATGGCCGCTGAGCCTGCGCGTCCGGAGCCTGTGCTCCGCAACGGGAGAGGCCACAGCAGTGAGAGGCCCGCGTACCGCAAAAAAAAAAAAAAAAAAAAAAAAAAAAAAAAAAAAAGCACCTCATACTAAGTCCAACTCTTGAACCCCACTAAGACAAGAAGTTCAAGCTAAGGGGTGATTTATGGGCCTCACTCCTCGATCCACAGGCATTTGGGGTTTGCCCAGTAAATAGGGATGAAGCCTTCGGATACCCCTGAGATGCTTCTTCTCCAGCCCTCTGGTCCTTTGAAAGGCATGTGGCCCGCCCCAAGTGCTCAGCCTGGGAACAGGGGCCATCACCGCAGCTCCCACCAACTCAGGTCCTTCCACTCTTGCCACTGCATGGAGTTCAGGGCTGTGATCTTCACTGGAGGAAACCTGTTCCTCTCACCTCTTGCCCCAGCCAGTTGTCGCTTCCTCCCTGTTAGGGAAACTATTTCTAGTTTAGGTCAATTTGGATTCTTCCATCTCAAACTTCTGAGATACTTCCAAGACCTTGGACAGCTCAGGGCTTTTCAAAATCGAAAGTTACTCACTCTGTCCTAGGGGAAGGACTTACTTCATTCCTTCTAATGCTTCTACAGCAGGGAGAAGAATCCACTAATCTGCAAATTAATATCTGCATCAGTTTTCCTGTCACATGGACAAAAATGTGTGCATTCTACCCTAGGGCAGATACATTTGTTGCCATATAAAATAGCACGTAGTCCTGGGGCACTAAGATTTTATAATGACTGAGGCACTGACCATAGCATGAAAAGATGACTCAGTGACGGGAAAGAACAATGTTGTGACCATTACCACTGTTACCAGACAATAAAATTGTGATTATTGAATACCGTTACGTTGCAAATCTGTCTAACATGTATTAAAGAGCACCAACAATTATTTAATTATAAAGTTTCACATTCGTTTTAATATGAAAGTAAGTCATAAGAAGAGAAAGTCATCCTTTTCTTAACGTAAGAGATTTTAATTAAATGATGATTGAGCACTTAAGCACAGTAGGTTTGTGTTAGTGGCTGAGGATCTAAACTGAACAAAGCACGGTCCCTTCTCAAAAGGGTCACAGCTTAGGACAATGCCCCTTTGATAAGAAGTGTGACAATTCACGCATAACATTTTGCTTTCTGTGAGATACTGGGTACCACTTTCGTCAACGAAATATCAGTTATTGGTCATCCTTAACCTTCTAGGAAATTAGCAAAGAAATAATTTCTAAAATTCAATTCTATCTACAAGCGAATGGTAGCAAAAGAAGCAGCCATTGTATATCATACCATTTCGGTTTCGGATCTTTAGAATGCAATTATAATCGAATCTCCACATTGTTAGAACCTAAATTTCCATCTATCATAAAAACTAATATAATTGTTATAGATATTCTTACTCCCAAAGCTTAGATTTTGCAACAGAAATGGAAAGAAACTTTATATCTTCTCATGAGGATACGTTTATCTAACTATAAATATCAACAAACGATTTCCTACATGGATTTCCCATGAAAGTTCTTGTATGATGTGTCCTGCTAGGTGAGAAACATGACCAGTTGAACGAGTTTTTTGTTTTTATTTATTTATTTATTTTTGAGCCACAGAAGATTTGCTAGTAAGTGTGTTGTCATAGTAGCTGATGATAAATCTAACAGAGGTGCAAAATATGTAGGTTCTGTCCAATTTTACAGAACCTGCTAGAGGGTTGCAATAGAGCAGGAAAATGGGCTACATCTGTAACAACAGCGTTAATAAAACTTCTTGACACTCACCTAGTTAAAACAGAAGTTGTTATTGGAAAGCTATTTTAAATATGTTCTATATTTACATGGTACAAGAATAGACACAACGATTTTTAGGTTTTTAAATATTTTTAGACTGACAATTTTTGTTCTATTTGAAACACAAAAGTTTCTGAGGCCAGTGCCTGAACTTGAAATCATTCAAATGCTGTTTTAATGGCATGTATTGGCTATGGGATTATTTTTTTTAGTGAAAAGGCTCCTAGTAAATTCACAAGTATCTAAGCTAGAGCTTTAGTTCTGGTTATTAAGCCGCGTCGCTACTCATCTCTAAAATGGAAAGATGTAATCTATAAGCTCCAGAAGTACCATGTAAATATTTACCTTTAAGTGAGAATTTAGAAGAAAGAGCATAATATTTTTACCTTGTTATCCCATGTAAGTAACTTTGAAAAAATGCTAAATATAATGTTTGGCTGGATTTAGTGCTGTAAATAATAGGAGTGTGGTGTTAATTAACTGAGTCACAGACCTTTGTGCTTCAAACTTTCTTCTGCAGAAGTACACGGAGAGTCTCAAGTTGCTACAGAGGGTGGGACTCTCTGATTCAGCCGAGTAGCTCTGCTTCTTCTATTTTAAACATTGACATTCTGCTTATAATTTGGTGCCAAATTAAAAAAAATTTAAACCACTTTTTTTTCCTGTTAAATACCTATGACTTGGTGAAGTGAAACCATGGGTAGAATGGAGTATTAGTGTCAGTTTGGAGCAGCCGGCACTCTGATAGCAGTTTGGTTCTCCTCTGCAGTAACAGTAAGCCTTGGGTCTCTTCTGGATGGTCTGGTTGTTCCCTGAAGTTTCTTTATGGCGGCTGGATGCTTGGTTGGAACTCAAGCATCCCATAGCCCTGTACAGTCTATGGTAATGTTTCCTTTCTCACTGTCCAGGAGTCTCACTCTACACATGGAATCAGTCAAGAACTCTAGGGGACAATGCATGATTCGGATCAGTTTTTCTGCAGAGACCCCTTTCCTTTGGGACTGTTTATGCAAATTCCTGTGACCCATCTCCCCAGCTCAAAAAGACCTCCATTCTCCTCTTGCTCAGGACCAACTCTGCATCGCATGACCCTGCAAGTGAGCGCCTCCTTAAATTTCACCCTATGCAGCTCCTTCGCTCACCCTCGTCCCAGCCCTGTCCTGCTTTACTGCCCGCTGTGCAGGGCTGCACTACATGCCTACAGCCAGACAACACGGATGACTGTAAGTTTCACTTTGTTTCTCTTCTTTGGGGTCACTGTCCTGAGCTCCCTTTGGACATTTTGTCCAATGTCTAAAAAGTGTCTTTTGTTTTTCATTCTTTTCATCCAGATTTTTAGTTGTTTAAGGCTGGGTTATGAATCCAGTCTCTGTTCTTGCATCTAAGCCAGAGTGAAAATCCCCTAAACTCTCTTAAAAACTAAATGAATGACTTAAAGACTTGGTGAAAGATGTCTAAAAATCTATAAAAACAAAATACCAACTAATCATTAAAAAAGCTAAGTTGCTCAAACTCATTCCCATTCAGTGATATATGAATTTCTTTTTGAAATCCTTAATATATTTAAAAATGTATTTAGATTTTAGCATAGTGAAACTGACTTCACATTTCTGCCTTTCAGAACTGTAAGAGAATAAATATGTGTTATTTTAAGCAGATCAAATATGTATGTATATGTAGTAACAAAGACATAATTCTGCGTATTTTAGTGTTATTTAAAGTAGATGTCACAATAATGATAAAATGATAACTCATATTTATGCATTCTTTTGCAATTTCAATCAATATTCACATATGATATTTCTGTGATTCTAATGTAAGACCAATGTGATATATAGGGTGTCACTAGACTTAGAAGACACTTGTCTTCATTCCAAATCATTATCACACTAAACAAATGTGAATATTTAAATAGCTCTAAAGTCCTTCTGGCTCCTTTTCATATTGTAGAAGCTGTAAATAATAGTGAAGATCAGTTAGACTGAAAAAGGAAACCCAGAGTTTGCACTTAAATAACACTTGGGCACTTACTAGTCTATGGGATTTGTCATTTTTCAAATATAAATATAAATGCAGGGCATGAAAACAGATGAGGCTTTACAGGGAAAACCAAAAAGAGTAGTTGCCCACCAGCTTGTTTCATCTTTTCCAATTTTCTAAGGCAGAAAAAGGTAATAAACATAAAAATAATGATAGTGTTTAATTAGATACTTATTGTATGATCACCCTGTGCTAAGTACCTATCATAGAATTTAATCTTCCCATGAGTGCACGTGGTATGTACAATTATTAACCACTTTTAGAGCTGCACAAACTAAATCTTAGACAGATTAAGAACCTTGCTTAAATTTATGTAGTTCATAAGTGACTGAGCCTGTGTGAGCTCTAACTGAAAATTCTGATTTTAAAGCCCATGCTGTTAATTATAACACTCCCTCATAAAAGAAACCCTGTTTATGCCCACATCATGTTGAGACAAAGGTTCTTCACTTTATCTTCGCCACATTCCTGCTTATTTCAACCATCACAGCCTTCCTCATAAGACTTATATAATATTGCCCAAGCGCTATGAAGTCCACTTTAAAACCATCTCACATAAAACTTGGCAAAGAAGAGTAACCCAGTCAAATATATAAAGATGCATCTCATAGATCTGAAAAGAGGAAAGTGACTTTTGGTTTAATTGCTAAGGCTAGGCCAAGCCCCAACCCTTGTATCTTAAAGCCCCGAAAAAGTTGAATAAAATATAATAATAACTTTTAATGTATTTCTCAGGTAGTAGGAGTCAATGGAAATATGCAGGTGCCAGAAATAAAGAACAGACATAAACTAGATTACGGATTTCTATCAGGAGAGCAAATATTCGTGGACTGCTGGCTCGTTCTTCCAAAGTCAAACCAGAAGAAATAATAAAAAGGAAAGAGGAGAGGATTTGAGAAATCTAAACAAAAAAGGAAGGCTAAGGTCAGTCTGGACTTGTGTGTAAATGGGCAGCTGTGGCCAAGAATTGCAAGAGGCAAAGTTCAGAAGAAAGCTTTAAGCAATACTTTGGCCCCTTCCTGAGTAGTCTTGGAGCAATCATTTCACTTCTCCCCCCTTTCAGGATAGAAACTGTGGACAAAAGCACAGACTGTCATTGTCATGGAGTAATAATACGTCAGTACAAAGCCCTGGAACCGGTGGCCAGCTACATCAGACATCTACTCCTCCAACTGATCTCTCCAAACCCCCAGAGAGGACAGATTAAAACTTACAAGAGCCCCTTCTCTCAAGCCTTCTTCCTAATGCATCGTCTACGGAACAGTCACAAATAGGAACAGCCGAACGGTGGTTCTCCGGTGCAGGGGTCTCCTTGCCCTGGGAACTCCTCCTCTCTTTTGTCCTCAGACTCACTGGAGGGATACAGACTGGGTCCAGCCTCCTTTCCTTCCCCAAGAAACTCTGCCAGACATAGTACTTTGTGCAACCATCAGAACATGAGGTCATGAGCTCAAATATCTAAACCCAGATGAATTCAAACATTACAAAAGGAAGACAAGGAACTGAACTACATATAATACACAAAGCAGAATGTAGACTAATTAAAATAAATTATTATCAATATACTTGAAGCCATAAAGATGAAAATTAGCAGTATGAATTATCTTTTCCCTACACGCTTCCTATTGTTTTCTTCCAGGTCAAACCAACAGTTTAGCAGTGACATTAAATAACAAATTCTGCTTATGGCTCAAGTTTTTTACTTAACACTTTGTCCAGGTGTTCCATTGTATGAAACACTAAAGTTTGTCAATTGATATGCTCTCAAAAGTAAGCTAAGAAATAACTAATCAAATTGGGTAGTAGTACATTATTTCCCAAAGGATGAGTAAGTCTTCAACAAAAGAGTCCTATATTTGTTTCTGCCGACATTTCTCTAAGTTGACTATTCTATCATTGTAGTATCCATCTCCATCTCCATCTCCACCTCCATCTCCATCTCCACCTCCATCTCCATCTCCACCTTCATCTCCATCTCCACCTCCATCTCTATCTCTGTGTCTACAACTACATCTACATCTATATCTGCGGCTATATGACATAGTGATTACACATACATAGGAATAAAAGGGAAAGGAGGACCAAAGAAAGGGGATATGTGATGAAGATAAAAAAGTTGCTTCAGCAAATAGAAATGGAACTGAGCAGAGTATGGCTCATCTAAAGGTTCAGATTGATGCAAGATTAATGCAGATGAATTCAAGAACTCTGAGTGAAACATAGGGACTCTAGTTTATAATAACTCATGGGTAATTAAGAATTTAAAAAGAAAACTTTGATTTTCAACCAAATGAAACTGCTTTATAACAGGCCAATCCAAAAAAAAAACAAACAAAACAAAAGGTAAGATTAAATACTCCAATAGAGCTGTTAAAAATCACTTTTTGTAGCTTTCATTAAAAGAGATAATTTTTCTTATATTCCAACTGAGGTCTAGGTATAAAGTTAGTGCTCGATAAATACTGGCTATTTTTAATAACTAGCTCAATTGTTTTCCCCTATTTAGTATTTGATGTTTTAAGATATATTTTTATTTAGAAATTAGTATTAAAACTATAAATATTTAAGAGGCATTGATGGACTCAAACCTATAATTCCCATGATTCATAGATTTCTATACATAAGCTTATTATCTGGCTTTTTTTTTTTTTGCTGTACGCGGGCCTCTCCCGTTGCACAGGCTCAGTGGCCATGGCTCACGGGCCCAGCCGCTCCGCCGCATGTGGGATCTTCCCGGACCGGGGCACGCCCCCACGTCCCCTGCATCGGCAGGCGGACTCTCAACCACTGCGCCACCAGGGAAGCCCTATCTGGCTTTTTTTTTAAAGATCCCACTAATCACCTGATAGCCTGGGAACAAGAGCCAAAGATAAGGCTATACTAGTCTGGAGCAAGAACTAACTTCTTGGAGATAAAACCAAAATCCCTGAGCCACAACTGCCTCATCACACATGTAATTAAAAAGGGATGAGTGGTGGGGTTTGAGTGATTTCTCCTTTACAAGGAGCTTCAGCTTCAGAATGGAATATACAAATACGTAGAAGAGATAACTAATATAAGCTCATAGAGCAAAGATCTGGAAAATACCTTGAGATGTCAGCTCATCCATACTTCTGACCTCAAGTTGGATTATACGTAAACCATTCACCTCAGAAGAAAATTATTCTTTCCAAAGATGTTCAGAGAGGGGTCATGATTTGACTCAAAGAAAGCTCCCCTGGCGGACACCCCTCCCCCGCCCCATCATTTATTTAGAGTCATTCCTGGTTATTTTGCTAATGGAGAAGAGAGAGAGTGAGAGAGATAATTTACACAGAAAGTTCATTGATAATGAAGATTCAGCTCTTCACCTAGTGAGGTTGCTTCACTCCCCTGAAATAATGCAGGAGTTTCATGTCAGAAACATTAAATGCAGACTTCCCTGGCGGCACAGTGGTTAAGAAGCCACCTGCCAATGCAGGGGACATGGGTTCGAGCCCTGATCTGGGAAGATCCCACATGCTGCGGAGCAACAAAGCCTGTGCACTACAACTACTGAGCCTGTGCTCTAGAGCCCGCTCGCCACAACTACTGAGCCCACGCGCAGCAGCTACCGAGGCCCTTGTGCCTAGAGCCTGCGCTCTGCAACAAGAGAAGCCACCGCAGTGAGAAGCCTGCGCACCGCAACGAAGAGTAGCCCCCGCTCGTCACAACTAAAGAAATCCCACAAACAGCAATGAAAACCGAACGCAGCCAAAAATAAATAAATAAATTTTTAAAAAGTCAATGCCTTTGAGCACAATGAAGTGTTGAGATACTTACTTAAAGGCTTGCATGAAGCCTTGTTATGAGCATCTGGGTCCCATGATTTCATTGTTGGATCTTAGTTGACATCTTTATTAATGATCTAAAGATAGATAATCAGTTTGTCAAGTTTCTAGATGCTATTCAATTAGGAGCAATTCCAAAAAACCATGGAGGATAGTGAAATGGTACTAGTGGATTAGAGAAGTCAAATAATCTGTCTAGAAATATATTTTTAAAAAAAAGAATACAGGGGCTTCCCTGGTGGCGCAGTGGTTGAGAGTCCACCTGCCGATGCAGGGGACACGAGTTCGTGCACCGGTCCTGGAAGATCCCTCATACCACAGAGCAGCTGGGCCCGTGAGCCATGGCCGCTGAGCCTGCGCGTCCAGAGCCTGTGCTCCGCAGCAGTGAGAGGCCCGCGTACCGCAAAAAAAAAAAAAAAAAAAAAAATACATTTACAGTCTAAGAAGTCATTCTCTTTCTTATTAAGAAAAACAAAGAATTCCAAAGCATTTAAAATCTTATCTAAAACAAAAGATAGAATATAAGGATATTTTTCTTTGTTGTTATCATGTCATGGTTCACTCAAAACAGCCTCATCAACTGTCACATATGGGATCAAGAAGGCTATACAAAGATACGAAGACATAAATAAATGAGGATGCAGTTATGCACATATGCCTGTTTCTTCTGTCCACAAACACTAACAGATTTGTCTAGTGTGTTTTCTCCAATTCAAAAGAAACTATTTTAACAGAGCACTGAACTTTTTTGGCTAGTAGCAATGATTTACCCTCCCTTAATTAATACAATCTCATCTATAGTTTTCTTTTTTTATTCTTAATCTCATTTACTTTGAAGCCTGATCGTTTGAAAGCTCGACACAATAGACCCTAATAAGTGAGTCTTAGGCAGATGGATGATTGCAGTGACTTATCCACAATCTCTTAACAGGTAGATAGTATCTGTGGATCAACATTCCTAACTCTACTCCACTGTCCTCTTTACTGAGCTACAATGCTTTTTCTTGAGATTTTTTTTTGTTTTGTTTTAAATTTGGCTGTGCTGCGCGGCTTGTGGGATCTTAGTTCCCTGACCGGGGACTGAACGCGTTTCCTCGGCAGTGAAAGTGCAGAGTTCTAACCACTAGACTGCCAGGGAAGTCCCTCTTGGGATTTTTTTTTTCTTCTTCTTCTTTTTTCTTTTGGCCACACCGCGTGGCATATGGGGATCTTAGTTCCCTGACCAGGGATCGAACCCAGGCCCCCTGCATAGGAAGCACAGTGTCTTAACCGCTGGACCACCAGGGAGGTCCCTCGGGATTTTTTTTTATAAGAGTTTCTGCTCTTAGATCTACATGCCCTTGTGAAATCCATCTAGCTAAATGAGGATAGAGTTCTAGATTTTGCAGAGTCCAAGCAGGGCCTCAAGACTAAGGATGATACCATGAAGATGATGATTCTCAACTCTGGTTGAACATTAAAATCATCCAAGGCAAGTTAAAAATATCTCCGTGTTTGAATTTTCAATTAATTGGCACCAAACATCTTGCAGAGAACATGGAACCACTCTTTCTAGAAGACTCCCTGGAAGATTCTCTTGTACAATGAAGGTTGAGAACCACTGTCACAGGCAGTATCTGTGTTTGGTAAAGGGTGTATTCTATGTACAGTCAGCTATTGCCACCAGCAGAGGGCCTGCTGTGTCTTACACAAAAGCTTCAAGAATGCGACTGATTTAGAGCTCAGCTCTCCATCAAAGCCCTGTTCCGACATCATGGGAAAGAGGCCTAAAAACTTCCTTCTAACCAGAAACCTGCAGGAACCACTCCACAGAGAATGATCCCAAACTGCTGGCTATTACAGTAATTTCACTGGGAAGCTGCAGATTTTCACTTTGAAAGCCATCTTCTCTGGCAACTTAGACAAGTTTTAGGGGAAGGCCCTCGAAATAAAACTAATGGCTAATTAAGAGCTTTCTGCAGGCCAAAAGCAAAGCAAATCTAGCAGGCTTTAATTATTTTTCTTAAAAAATCTGTGCATACATTTATCCTTTTCTAATCAATTTTAATGAGTACCTTGTCTCCCAAAAATATGCTAAAGTGAGAGCCTGGAAGTATAATATGTTTGCTTATGCATCGCTTCTGATACTTTTCTCATTTGTACCTGCGGGATTTTAATTCATAGAGGTGACTGAGTTATTACACAGAAAGGTCAATGCCATTGAAAGAAGAATTTATGACTTATATTTCCTAAGACAGGGAGACATCTCATGCCCATAGGGCCGCAAGGGAAACACCAGGCTCTGGGAAGCAGCAGGTGCAGGAGTGAGGGGAAAGCTAGGCCAGAGGCCTTACTGGGGTTTCTGTGGGAAACTCAAGGCAGGGCAGAGTTAACAGTTTAGGATTGGCTTGTTTGAATATTTATGGCAGGCTTTGGGCTATAGGCATGTTGACCTGGTGCTTAGCCCTGGGATGATTTAGGGCAGGGAATATACTGGTTTGGTGTATGAGTGTCTTATGGAGGAAGCAGTTGGGAGTATGGACTCCAGATTGGTTAGTTTGTATCTAAAAGGTGAACTCTTGGCCAAGCCCTTTGCTGCCGCTCAGAACTGGCTGGACCTGGGAAGGCAGTCTCTCCCCAGTATTTCTGAGATGTCGAACATCACAAGATACAAAAATTTTTAAATGTGAATAACACAATACTTCCATCTGGACAAAGAAGTTGCATGAGCAGGGAGTTGTGTGAGCTGGAAGATCGAGTGGCCGTGTTGTGGGCAAAGGCTCCTTCAGCTCCAGTGCAGCTGGTCAGTGCCAAGGGTCAGTGTGTGGCCATTGGTCAGCAGGAATACAGTGGGAGAGTTCTCTTTCAACCTTCAGGTGAGTGAGAAGATGAAGTGAGGAAAGAGTCTCAAAATCTGACTCTATGTGCTCTGAAAAACAGGAGGGGTTTTTTTTTTACTTGTCAATCCTATTTATGCACTTTCTCCTAGATATTTCTAAAATTTCATTGATTTATTGGTCTGAAGTTAGCAACAAACAAAGAATAGGAAAATTTTTCTTTCCTCTTCCTAAAACAGAAAAGCCTGAAACAGCTGAAATCTTTAACCTACTAGATCTTTTGAACTAAAAACATATTCTTTTCCAGATTCTACGTTCAGCTATTTCCAGAAAATCTCTAGACGCAAAATTTTGGGGCAATATTTTCATTGGATACTTTATAGAATATTTTTATTTTATACTTGTCTTTGGGCCTTATAATGAAAGCACATTATAAGGAAAGTCAGTTATGATCAAATACTACAATCTGAGGAAGCATGAAAAAAGTGATAAAAGAAAAGAGTGTAGTTTTCTTCTTTTTATGTCTGTGTTTTGGGATCAAAATAACAAAACAGCTATAAAGTTACTTTGAGTAAAAATATATATTGACACAAAATAAAGGCTGCTTTGCAAAGGAGACTTGCACCCCTGGTGAGTCCAACTTTAATATTTAAAGCTAAAGAGATCCGAGGAGTAATGCAGTTTTATTTCCTCTTTAGCCACTGGTAATTGTACTTAGCCTGAAGGACTGAGAAGTCCACCAGTAGGGGGCGGTGTAGATAAGACCTGTTCGTAGTTAAGGCAGAGCCAGAGAACAGCATTTGCCCCACCTGCCGCTGGGTCCTGTGCTTGCATGGCCTGTCTAAGCACAACACGTAGATGCTTCTACTCTCTCAGTGGTTGGAAATGATCATTTCAGGCTCAAACTTTCCTCTTATGGCCTCACCTTAATGAAGATACTATTGGAAACTCACTGAATTAGTTTTCCATTTATATTTAAGCAGTACTTACCTCCATAAAAGGCGAAGAGGAAATTTGCTCTCTTTCTCTGATTCCTAAGTGTTTAACGTTTAAAAGGTGGCACTTTGCCTCAACTCTCTTCCAGCAGAGGATTAACGGAAGAGTTTTATTGTTTTGAGGACAGTGAGTTTAGGTTTTAATTAACTTAAGTAATTTGCCTAATCAATTTCATGAATCACTGCTTTTGTATTTTATATATTGTCTAGATTCCATATGTACATCACCTATATTCCCTGAATGTGTGAATGAGTTATTTTTGTTACATTTACTTTATTTACTTTCACTTTAATTACTATTACTTTGGGGATGAGGCACAAGGTTGGAATGTGAGTGGGGACAGAGGAAATCAAAAGAGATTTTTGTTTTAGTTTTAGTTTTAGGGGTTTTCCCCCCCCTTTTTGCAGAGTTCCGTCTTTGCTTTAGGCTCCCTGAGTAAAAAACTTCCAAACCACACAGTGACGTTCCTTGGCGTGGCTTTGCTGTGGTCTGTCGGATTCTTCAGGAGTCCTGTGAGGGCTGTGACGTGCCTCAGTACTGCGGTGGGAGTGCTGTGTGTAGGTGGTTATCGTTTTCTGCTAGCTAGTATTGGGAACCAAGGGAACAAGAATACAGTATATGCTGCAGGCATGTTTTCACGGATGACTCACGTTCTAAAGGATTGCTCTTTGTGCTACAGTTCAAATAATACCAACATGCCGTAGGAACATAACAACCAACCCAAATCGAGGTTACAGTTAGATCGTACATGCTTATTTGGGGCCTCCTCAGTAGAAGATTGTATATATACCGCACTGTTGGGTGCAGTTGGGGAAGTGGGCTATAAACTGCGTTCAGTAAGCACTTATGGAGGTTTACTCCACGTCAGAAATTTTACTGAGCACTGGTGACTTAGTTATGAGAAATCACCATCCTTGCTTTCAATCGATACGTAGTCTGTGAAGATATCATATAAAAGGTAAAAGCCATGTAGAATAGTATATAATAATCAGAAATAAAATGCAGAGTATATTCAAATATCAAAAAAGAATGGCTGAAGCAGTTTTTGAGCTTAAACATCTTGTCAAGAATTAATTAAAATACATATCAGTATTTTAGAATGCAACAAGTCAGTAAGGATGAGCGTTCTCCAACAAATAAGAACCAAAGATGATTGTGCCGGGCACTGTGCTGGGTCATTTCCACGCACTATCTAAGTCCATTCACACGAAACCAGAGCAGGGAGGCAATGTAACTATTCCCCATTTATAGATGAGGAAACTGAGGCTTATTAAGGTGAAATGTCTCGGTCCAGATCAGCGCCGCTCAAAGTGGTCCACAAAATGGTGCTGGTCTGTGAACTGTTTATCATTGATCCATCACGAGTAGGTGTTGGAAACTTGACAATGATTTCACAGAGTAATTCTATGACTGTTGAATGACAGAAAACATAGGTTGGAGTTTTGTGTATTTTGTTTTTAAACCGTGGAAACATATAAATAGATTTTACCACTTTAACCATTTTTAAATGTACAATGACGTTAAGAACATTTACAATGTTATGTGACTGTCACCACTACCTATTTACAGAACGTTTTTATCACCCCAAGCAAAACTCTGTACCCGTTCATTACCCATTCTCCACTTCCCCCACACCCTGGTAACCTCTGATCTACTTTCTTTCTCATGAATTTGCCTATTCTAGACATCTCAGATAAGGGGAATCATACAATAGTTGTCCTTTTGTGTCTGGCTTCTTTCATGCAGCATAATGATTTCAAGGTTCACCCATGTTGTTTCATATGTCGGAACTTCATTTTTTAATAGTTGAATAATATTTCATTATATATATTTTATTTTTTACACATTTATCTGTCCATGGATGCTAGTGTTATTTCCACCTTCTGGCTACAGTGAATAATGTTGCTGTGAGCATTAGCATATAAACATCTGAGTCCTCGTTGGCAGTCCTTTGGTGTCTATATCTAAGAGCAGATTTCTGGGTCATATAATAATTCTATGTCTAACTGTTTTAGGAACCACCAAACTGGTTTCCTCAGCAGCAAGAGATTTTTTTCCCCATATTTTTTCTTACGGCTTTGAGCTCTTGCTATGTCCTTGCATTTCAGCCTGAAGGACTCCTTTTAGCATTTCCTATGGGGAAAATACAGTGGCTTCCTTGGCTACTGTGACAGAGAGGGATGCACTGTTCACCAGACCATTTCCTTTTCCTCCCGGCCACTCAGCTAGACTACAGTTACCAGCATCTTTTCCTTTGCAGGTGTTAAGTGTGACATACAACTAGTTCTAGTTAAGATAATAAAATGTGGAGGTGATACAAGCCTAGTCCATAAGACATCCCACATGGGCTGCTTCTCTTGATCTTTCTTCATCTGCTGGATAGAGGCAGAGGGTGATCTTGGTAGACGCACATTGAAGATGGTAGGTCCTCTGCAGGCTGCGTCCCTGAAAAGCTGCATGAGACAGGGAAATCCCTTAGCATCCCTTCTCACAGAACCATCACTGGATTTCATTTTTTAACATTCACTAATGCTTAAGCTGTTACGATTACACCTTTGAAGTTGGAATGTTTCAGTTATACCAGTTAGTGTTACCTTCACTCATTCATACAACCATCTGAGTCATTTATTCAATGCGCCATGTTTTCCCTGATTTCCATTTCCAAAGCTCAAAACATGTAGTGTTATGTGATTCCTCCAAGCTTCATAATCCTCATCTAGACTTTCACCAAATGTCACTGATTTCTCCTTATGGAGTTGTTCCTTTCCAATATGTATCATTCGAGTCTATCTCTCTTCACTTCAGTTATTCCACTTCCATGTTGGTCCAGGTCCTGTGCTGAGATTATAAAGAGAAGTAAGAAAGGCATTGTTTCAATCTAGAGTCTGGTGAGCACACAACAGTGTACTAACTAAACTTTCTTTTCTGGACCATCTAGGCCACCATACACACCTTCTCCACATAAATCTTCCCCGTATACTTTATTTTGCATATTCCTATGAC
This sequence comes from Neophocaena asiaeorientalis asiaeorientalis, assembly GCF_003031525.2. Lineage (NCBI taxonomy): Eukaryota > Metazoa > Chordata > Mammalia > Artiodactyla > Phocoenidae > Neophocaena > Neophocaena asiaeorientalis. Next base: position 5,184,871 of record NW_020173037.1, read on the forward strand.
TCATTAGATAAAGGGTGTGTCTTGATCTAATGCGAAGCCCCTGCTCATATCTGTTAGTCACCCATTTTCTCCCACTCTCCATCACAGTGCTTTGATTTCTTCATGGCACCCTTCTTTCTATTTCCAACACATCACATCACTGGTTCCCAAATCCAGGTCTCTGGGTTGTATCTCACCTGTTTCGCCTTTTCTCCATTCAGGTTTCCAGTGTTCTTACCTCTCCTACTTATGAAGACCTGCTCTCAGAAAACACCAGGAAACTCATTTACATTCAGATTTGCTCCTGATCACAGTAAAAGGTTCTTCCACAGAGGATTTCCTTTTCTTTTTTTAAAAAAATCTATTTATTTATTTATTATTTATTTTTGGCTGTGCTGGGTCTTCATTGCTGCGCACGGGCTTTCTCTAGTTGCAGCGAGCAGGGGCTACTCTTCGTTGCGGTGCGCGGGCTTGTCATTGCAGTGGCTTCTCTTGTTGTGGAGCACGGGCTCTAGGCATGCGGGCTTCAGAAGTTGTGGCACACGGGCTCAGTAGTTGTGGCACACGGGCTCAGTAGTTGTGGCTCACGGGCTCTAGAGAGCAGGCTAGAGAGCAGGCTCAGTAGTTGTGGTGCACGGGCTTTGTTGCTCTGCAGCATGTGGGATCTTCCTGGACTACACCTCGAACCTGTGTCCCCTGTATTGGCAGGTAGATTCTTAACCACTGCGCCACCAGGGAGGTCCCTCTTTCTTTTTTTTTAAACTGAGAACAAAAGTCTAAATAAAATAAAAATGATTTAATACATGATAGTTATGCCCACAGATTTTAGGAACTAAAAGTAGATTTTCCACATCCCTAGCACCAGACCATTGGGTTCTTCTCTGATGGGGGTCAAGTACTATTTTGGACTTTAGACATCTGGGTGAGGAGGTGAAGCCAGACTCTAGAAAGCTTCTGGCTGATTCAATGTTATTTCTAGAACAAAAGGGAAAAAAAGACACAACTGAGATGATCAAATCTTTAAATTTTACTTCAGACAAAACTAGATACGAACAAGCATAAGACAACCAAAAGAAACCACAAGACACAAAAATTACTCTGACTTTAATTTTTTTTCTTTTTTTTTTTCTTTTTTGCCACACCACGTGGCTTGCGGGATCTTAGTTCCCCAACCAGGGATTGAACCGACATCCTCGGCAGTGAAAGCACCGAGTTCTAGCCACTGGACCGCCGGGGGATTCCCTAATTTCTTTGAACCTAAAGTTCTTGTGATTTCTCCTATGCTTAAGGCAAATGGACCACATTAGACTGTAAACGATGATAGGAGGAGATAATGGACCAGGTTTTCAGTCTTGAAAATAATATGAACATATTTCACAATTACAGTACAATACTGCCATTTTAAAGCGCAGCTCATTCACAGATCTACTGGCTCATTATTTAAATTATTTTAATGAGATGGTGCCTCTCGAAATCCTAAAGGTTAAAATGGGACACGTCTTATGCTTCCTAAATTTATTCAGAATCAACTACAAATCACGAGGAGGGAACACGAGTGTCAGCACTGTTGGGCATGAGCACATTCTTTTTTTTTTAATTTAATTTTTTTTTTTTTTTTTTTTACACTGCGCCACCAGCAAAGCCCATGAGCACATTCTTTAAAGTATATTTTTCCTTCTTGTCCCTTGATTGATGAGTTTAATACATTCTAATGTACATTGCCCGTTGCGTAAGGCCAGAGGCTGCTAGTTGGGGGATAATGAGAATAATGCCATAATGTGAATCTCAAGGCGGTTTTAAAATTGGATTTGTACTGCTGTATTGCCCTGAAAGTGTTCCTATGTGAAATCCATATTTTTATGTGACATTTGGGGAAATAAAAAGAAAAACAAAATGTACCACAGGAGTCAACATACCATTACATACTTTGACTGTTCTGTTAAAAAACAATCTACCTGTTTCGGCTTTTGGAAAATCTGCCAAGGAAGAAAGATGTTTGTAATTAATATGCCAACAGGAAATATCTCCAAGCTGACGCGTCATCCTGTCATGTCCTGATGCAATATGGTCCCGGCATTAGCCAGGAAGTGTTCAAGGAAGGAGGTGAGCTTTGCTGACTCCCTAACTGGATATGCAATGCCAGTTCTGGGACTCTGGGCATTTCTTTCAACTCAGACTGAGAGTCCTTTAAGAATCTTTGTTTGGCAGCTACATTTTTATAGCGCACCACTAATAAAATAAACCATAAAGTAGAATATTCTGCCCAAGGCATCCATGTAATTGAATACTGGCTCTATTCCCTATGAGTTGTATGACTAGGTAAGTTACTTAGACTTTCTGAGGTTTAATAACCTCATCTGAGCAATGGGAACAGTAAAAGCCACATTAGAGGGTTTGTGAAGATTAAGCTATTCACATACATAAAGGAAAGGACTTATTAGGTCTCTTTAGGAAATATTAATTTTCTCTTCCTTTATAAGACTATTTACGCTTATTTAACCATGGCACCAAGTCAACACTTGCTGCAACCAAATAGTAATGTTCTGACAGTATGGAGTTAAAAGGGAGTAGAGCGCCCTCACTCCTGTGTGGCCCAGTGGTTCTGTGGCGTGGAAAGCAATGCAGAGCAGATGCTGCGTGAGCCTTTGCTATCACTGACCTCACAGCCAAGGCACTGCAATACTTTTCTATTGTGAATAACAACTTGCCACATGTTTAGCAGCCTAAAACCCCCATCTCTAATCTCCTGGTTTCTCTGGGTCAGGAGTCCAGGCACAGCTTGACTGGGTCCACGGCTGCAGTCGAGGGAGTGGCCACACTGGGGTTCTCACCAGGAGCTCAGGGTACTCCTCCAAGATCATTCAGGGGTGGGCAGAATTCAGTCCCTTGTGGCTGTCCAGTTGAGGCTCTCAGCCTAGAGGCAGCCCCTCTCCAGAGCTGTTCACAGCAAGGCCCTTTGCTTTTTTGCCTGAGGCCAGCAGGAGAGCATCTCTCTGACGTTTCACCTGGTAAAGGCTCCTCTCATGGTGTTAGGACCACCCAGGATGGTATCACTTTTGATGAACTCAGTCAACGGATAAGTAACTAAATCATGATACTGATACCCCGTGACAGGCACAGACTTTGCCCACACTCAAGGGGAGGGGACCCTACAGAGCAGGTACAACAGAGAGTACACGTCCTGGAATTCTACATACCACAGTCATGTGGCCCAGATCCAGAGAAACATCTTCAGAAGAAGGCAACCTTCAAACGGATACCTGGCTCTGATTTTCCATGCTTATTGCTGACGAGCAACATTTAATCTGAAATGGCAGCAGCCTTCTCAGCATTAGTTGACTGGTGGCTAGAGAGGCTGGGAATACCAGACTGATCAATGGGATATGCAATCCTCAAAAGCCAAATACTCATTTGGAACAAAGTGTAAGGAGCTGAGCTAGAGGTGGAAAATCTGCATGCCACGTATACTCAAGCACTTGGCAGAGATTTTTAAGCTTCTTAATAATTCTGAGACTCTGGTTTTTTGTAAGATGAAGAAATTGCATCTCAGAGAGAATACGTGACTCACCCAACACCATGCAGCTGATTAATCTGTGGGAGACTTGGGTCTTAAATATATGCCCACCTGCCTTTGTCCCGGTTTCTTCCAACATAGCATTCCACTTTTCCTGTTAGAAGTGGGGTCCGTCACACGTAGAACTTTTTGTCATGCGTGTCCTGTAGTATGGTCATGGACTATCCCTTGAGGTATGCTAGGTGCACACAGGAATGAGCGTGGTCAGACTGAACCTCAGCATCTTGAGAGAACAGAGGCATGATCTTTTTAGATTGTTAAAACATAATCAGGATAAAGATTTGGTCATGGAGGGTGAGATTAGATTGCCTTATTCAGAATTAACATTTATAGAAGATTGAAGCGGGTGGAGAGATAAGTCCCTCTTCTTTAGAATGTGAAACTGTTGGCTTGCTTTTCCAGGAGTTTGAGAATTGAATTTACTGCCTATGATTCAGCAATGCTCAATCCAAAAAACTAACATAAAAATTTACCCTAGGCTAGTGACATGCCCAGACTTGTAAGCAAAACTACTTTGGGGGTTGCCGTGGGTTGATTTATGTCCCCCCTCCAAACCCTATGTTGAAGTCCTAACTCCCAGTCCTTCAGAATGTGACCCTATTTGGAGATAAGCTTTTTAAAAAGGCCTTCAATGTAAAATGAGGTCATTAGGGTGGGCCCTGACCCAATATGACTGGTGTCCTTATAAGAAGAGGAAAGTTGGGTGCAGATGTGTACAGAGGGAAGACCATATTAAGACAAAGGAAGAAGACGGCCATCTACTACCCAAGGAGAGAAGCCACAGAAGAAACCAAGCCTGCCAACACCTTGATCTTGGACTTCCAACCTGTAAGAAAACAAATTTCTGTTGCTTAACACTGCACCCCCAACCCCGGCCAATCTGTGGTACTTTATTCTGTCTGTAAACTAATGCAGGGGGGTGCTTCCACAACCACAGTGGATTCTCAAAGAAAAACAGAGTCTTCGTAACTTTCATCTCTCCGTTTATAAAAGAATAGCAAATCAGACAACAATCTACCACGAATGAGAAGATTATTAGGACTTCAAGAGGTTAAAAAATTAAAATTGCAATCTGAAGTAGAGCATAACATAAGCACATTTAAAGTGATCTTGTCACCATTAAGAGAAGGTTAAATTCTTCGAACAACAAATATGCAGAAATTGAAAAACTAATGTACAGAAATTCAAAATATAAGTTTTAAGGTTAAAAAACAAATAGGCTTATTAAATAACATATTAGAGACAGGTAAAAAATTAACCTTACAGATAAATATGAGGAAATTACACAGCATTCAGTAAAAAGGGGAAAATAAGTGAAAATTATAAGATGTTGAGAGACATGGAAGATAGAACGAGGAAACCAATATACATCAGAATGTAAGAAAGTAAAATAGGGTGAAGGAGAAGTAATGAAGGTCAGAAGATGATGGAATAACACTACTACATTTCTGTGGGAAAATTGCAGTTAAACAAAAGTTGTAATGAGATTAAACTAAAATAATTTATCAGGAATTTTGACCTTCTTATTGACTTCATAAAATGAGACATATGTATCTCATTCCCTGACATACATATCTATTTTTTTTTCCACTTAAAAAAAAAAAACAGCTTTGCAATCGACTCTACATGGCTTACCTATGTCACCAAAGGCAGTGGTCACCTCTACCTGGTGTCAGTTTTGGGGGGATGGTAATGTGGTAGGGAAAAAAGTGCTAAATCAAGGAGCTCTGTTCCTGTGCATGATTCATTTAGCTTCTCCGATGTTACGTCCTCATTTGTAACAGAAGGAATTGAAGGTTTTCTAGAAGACAGTAGCAAGCTTTGGCATCAGACAGACCTAAGTAGAAAGCGTGGTTCACCCACTGACTGACTACTGGGTCCTGTGTGCTCAATAAATATTTGTTGAGAGAGTTGCTCGTCTCAGTTACCTGGTCTGAAACTTGGGGGTGGCACACCCGGATCAGATGACTGTGCTGAGGACCGCTGAGACTCTGTGTGACTTGGTTAGCCTTGTGTTGGGCTCAGAGCAAAGCAGATAGAGCAGGCTGTGCTTTTGTTATTTCTAAGGTCCCTTGTAGTTCTAACGTTCTCAGAACCCATGACTTGATTTCAATAAGTGTAAAACAATTTGTAGGGAATGTGGGAACTAAGTATTTTATATTGCGGTTTCATGGATCTTGATTTGACAAATATGTTGCAGTAAACTCATGTTAAACATGAAATGGATAGTTTGGGCTTTTTCTTGGAAGCTTTTACTTTATTACAGTGGATGCAAAGGCTGCCCCCTTGTGACAAAGAGTGAGGACCACAGGCTGTAACCCATTCCTCGGGCTGTAGCCTTAAACGTTTGCTGCAGAGATGACCCTTCCTGACGGCGTGATGGAAGCTGTGCATGGGATACGTTTCCGTAGGTTGATGCATGAGAACATCTCATTCCAGAGAGTCGCTGCTGTTTCTCAGTGGAGGCAGTTTCAACCCAATTGTATTTTAAAAATAGTCTATGAATAATGTAAGAATATCACTGTTACACGGTAGCTTTCAATCAACGCTAGCTCTCTCCCACCTTCTCTTTCTGACGCTTTAAGGAAGATGGTTTGATAGATGAAGTTTCAAGCCCTATTTTTCTAGTTAAAGTAGCCGTGTGAGAATGCAATATGTCTGCCTAGTAGTTTAATTTTTTTTTAGTTTTATCTCATGATGAAGTCATGCTACAAATATTCCCCTTACATTGCAAAAACGTATAGCACATATCAAAAAAAGAGACAGTATTTAATTTATGGTTCCAATGGTACAACAGAAATTTCCTTGTCCCTTCCTTACTATGCTTCGTATTTTGTATGGAAGGTTCTCACGGGAGACTGGGGGTAGTGGAGGTGACCAGATGCTGAGGGTCAGCTTCCTCCAGATGCAGGTGCTGAGACTGAATTTGGAGCGTAGGCTATTTATTAGGGGTCAATGTCTGTGAAGAAAGGGAGAGGAAGCAGAATTGGGTAGTTGGGAGAATGCTGACAGTAGATGCCAAGGACCAAGGCCTGCCAAGAAAGCCTCAGCTAACCCAGCGAGCTCTGGACAGAGCATGTATCCCATGTTGGACCAAAATAGTCAGACCTTTGTGCTGCTGCCTGGCTCAGCACCAGGCACGGGCAGCTCTGGCCAGAGCATGACCCAAGGCTCAGGGACTCCCTGCACCTGGACTAACTGTGAAGGATCTACAGCAAATCTCGACAGGAGATCTGGGAGCAGAGCTCCACATCTACCACGTGTCACTGACAAAGGAGCGGGGACAGAGAACGTCAATCCATCCCCATCTTTAATAGACAGTCTTCTTGCCGATGCTCATATGCATTAGTTGCAGGTCGATTCATTTCTGCTGAAGCCTCTACCTGCTCTCTCGTGCCTTGGTCTCCTCCACAGCCACCAAGAACAGGGCTCTCCTTCCCTCCACAATTTCTTCTCCTGCTCTGCCTTTGGCTAAGCTTGCCCTTCTCCCAGCAGCAATGCTAGTCTGCATCACCAAATTGAACATAAAATGATAATGCCTTGCATTTTTTAAGTATGTATGTTCTGTCTTAACTAAACTGTAAGCCAGGAATTGCAAGAAAAAGTTTCATCTTGCACTACAATGCTGTCCATTTGTTAACAGCTGCCTGGAGAGAGCTGTGTTGAGAAGGATTCTGAGTCTGAATCCAAGCTCAGTGAAAAGTAGAACCATAACCACCGATTACCTTCATGGTCACACCGGGGAGAGAGGGGACATCTTTTCAATATTTGCTTTCCAACCCTGTTCTCAACTTTCCACTGGTAGTTAACATGGCAATGTATACAAAACAATGCTTCACACTTATTGCTGAATATAGAAATGAATTGCCCGAAGCCTCTCAAGGGATCTTTAATTGTGGGGAAAAGTCCCTTATAGAGAAGTGCCTGTGATGCTTACTCAGAAATGAAGTTGCTGGATTGTGAGGTATTTGATGGTGTTTTGTTAAATACTTCCGTATTGCTCTCTAGCTTTACGTGAGGGATTCTGTAATTAGTTGACCTGATTTGTAAGTAAATGAGTCCAAGTCCAAAGGCCTGAGACACAGTGGGGGCGGGGTTGGGGGGCGATGGCATCAGTTCCTATCCAAGGCCCAAGAACAAGGAGTACCAAGCCCAAGGGCAAGAGAAGATGGGTGTCCCAGCTCAGGCAAAGGCAGCAAATTGGCCCTCCCTCTGCCTTTTTGTTCTCTTCAGGCTCCCCATGAATGGCTGATCTTCTTTACTCAGTCTATTGATTTATTTACTAATCTCTTCCAGAAACACCCTCACAGCTACAACCAGAAATAATATTTTACCAGCTATCTGGGCATCCCTTTGCCCAGTCAAGCTGATGCGTACAATTAAATGTCACAAATATATTCATAGTTAGGCATTTTTTAGATTGTAGATAAACCCAAAGAAGAAAATAAAAATAATCCATAACCACTTTTCAATATGTTGGTGTATTTTCTTTCAGCACCTTTTCTACTACCTATCTATATGCACATATTCAATCTATATTAGAAATGATTGTAATTATACTTATCACACAATTTTGCCTTCTTCATTCATTCAATTCTATCTTGTGGGTTTCTACGTCACTAGCAATTCTTCAAAAACATTATGTTAATGTTATTACCTAATATTCCACTGTGAAATCCCTATAATCACAACTGATTTCTCCTTTTTCCTATGTAATACTTAGATTATTTTAATGTTGCTTTTTCTTATTATAAGTAATGCTCTCTGAGTCATCTTGGCTTTGTTGCACCTTTGATTCCCAGTGTATTTCTGGAAATGGAACACTGGCTCAGAGGCTAGAAACATTTTAAGATTCTTCACTTGCTTGATAAGCCAGAAGGCTTACCAATTTATACTTGTATTAAATGAATTTTTCTTTACACCATCTCTAATACTATTTTTGTTGTAAAAATATTTTCTATTTTGTTATCTAACTGGGAACAATCATATTAGGTGGGATCTTGTCTAACAATTCTGCTTAGAGAAAATATAAAAAGCCCTTGTTTTCTAGCACTGTGGTACCCAAGAGAATATAGTGTGTGTTCATGTTTGTTTTTTAACTAAAAAATAACATGGATTAGTGATACCGAAGAGAAGTTTAATATTAAAGTTAATGCATTTTTTATAATTAAAAAAAAACTTGATTTAGTCCGCTTAGGTAAATTTTACCTAGCACATCACTGAGTTGCAACTGTCACGTCTATAAAATGATAAATGTTTATGAAGTGCGATGCTGATGTCACTGGAAAAATTTTTTTATTGGAGTAGAGTTGATTTACAATGTTGTGTTAGTTTCAGGTGTACAGCAAAGTGATTCATTTATATATATGTATATATATATCTTCTTTTCCATATTCTTTTCCCTTATAGATTATTACAAGATACTGAATATGGTTCCCTGTGCTCTACAGTAGGATCTTGTCACTGAAAATTTGAAACTTAAAAATATATTTCTGTTGTTTACTTGATTAAACTAACTCATCAAGTTGAAATGAAGAATTTCTGATGGTTACACAACTTTCTACTTATGTCAAGCTTCCAGTGTAGATTATTTCTGCATTAAAGGCATCCAACGACCCTTTCCAGCAGCATCAATCCACCTCATACCCCAAACCAAACTTCTAAAACATACACCTAGAAGAGGATGTTTGCAAACATGTAGACAGTGAAACACATGATTTTTTCAACTTTGTAAAAATTCTCCTTTGTAATTCCAGTATGCAAAACCACTAAAATACTATAACCAAAAAAAAAAAAATTTTTTTTTCTAATTTGTTAGGTTCACAAAAGCATCTTCGGATATGATATTCAAAGTGGACTGCTCTACAGGGAGAATAGCAGAGGGAGCACCAGCGATTTCCCAGGACACCAGAAACCAGCACTGACACCTTTCCTCTTCATCAGCTCCAGGCTTTACAGTGAAGAGACTTCTCCCCATTAAACCCCATTCCACGCTAGAAATAAGGGCGAAAACCAGCACACAAGCCCAGATTTATGATGGAGCTGTGTGCCTGCCCAGGAAGTCTTGGAGTTTTGCTCTCATTCTCAGCTTCATAATAAAATGTAAAAGAGCTGGGGGCAGTCAATTCAGCTCATTGGATATTCTCAGCAAGTAGTAACTAATGGATTTTAACATAGAAAATTATATCGCTTTCAGGCAGTTAATAATATCAAGGTTCTAATTTACCTTAAAAAAGTCCATAACCCATAATAGAGAAAAGACCTGACATAATTGTCCTAAAAGAGATTAGACGTTCTTTGTGTCTAATTACACAGAACACGCATAATTTAAAACACCAGAAAATAGCAAAAAATTTTAATCAATATTTTCAAATCCTCCAAACCCTGTCTTTTAGATTCTGCCTTCTTCCCCTTGCAAAACATAAGAACAGAAGACAAACAAGGAATTAAACAAAGAAAATATACACTAGGGTCGTGAATAAGCAAGCTAAGCTCAGTTTTATTTTATTTTTTATAATTTATTTATTTTTGGCCACGCCACATGGCTTGTGGGATCTTAGTTCCCTGACCAGGGACCGAACCTGGACCCTTGGCAGTGAAAACGTGGAGTCCTAACCACTGGACCACCAGGGAAATCCCTAAGTTCATTTTTTATTTTCTCCTTTCTTCTCTGCTCTGGCACATTTGGAAACAAAGTCCCACCCACTGAAATGGCAACATGCTTCCAACAGAAGAGGGAAGAGGCAGAGCAAATGACCCGAATAATTCACAAGCCCAGAGAGCAGCCTGGGGATAAGAGAGAGCTGTCTGGGATGAAGTGGGCAAGGACAAATGATGACCGTATTCACAAATAAACTATCCGTCTTCAGAAGCTTTTTGAAACTGTGTGATGCTATGCTGATAACTCCCTTGCAGAAAGACTTTTTTTTTTTTGGTAAAGGTACAGACTAGTTTTTATTTTTTTGTTTACTTTTTTATTTTATATTGGAGTAGAGTTGATTTACAATGTTGTATCAGTTTCAGGTGTATATCAAAATGGTTCAGTTTTACATATACATATATCCATTCTTTTTCAGATTACTTTCCCGTATAGGTTGTTACAGAATATTGAGTAGAGTTTCCTGTGCTATACAGTATGCCCTTGTTGATTATCTATTTTATATATAGTAGTGTGTATATGTCCTGATTTATCCCTCTCCACCACTTTTCCCCTTTGGCAACCATAAGTTTGTTTTCGAAGTCTGTTTCTGTTTTGTAAATAAGTTCATTTGTATCATTTTTTTTTTACATTCCACATATAAGTGATATCATAGGATACTTGAGAAAGACATTTTTAAGGACTGAAAAGATGCAGGGAAGAGCAACAGGAATAACTCTTGCACAGGCTTCCAGAATAAGGATGTTTTGCACCTCATCTGCACCACCTGTGAGTGGAGTGATTGCAGCCTCTCAATCTCCCCGCAGCGATGGGGCTGCAGGACGTCACCCCACTGGCAGCAATGACTGAGATATCTAAGTCCCGATGAAGAGTTCTTGGATGAAATCACCTGAAAATCCTGCCATCAATAGGTGTTGGTGTTAAACTGGAGGAAATACTTTAAAATATTTTGCACAGACTAGAAGAATAAATACACAATTTTGGCCTGGGGGCCAATAAGCCCTACCACTTACGATTAATGTAATCAGAGGCATAAACAGGACCGTTCATAAATAGTCCTGGCTTTATTTTCTAAGCTGGACCTTATAGACAATAAATTAGTCATTTAATCAGAAATTATTTTAATTGTCAAGGGATATACAAATGATTGATATTTTAGCTATATTTTTCTTGGGTGTATATGTAGCCCATCCTCAGGGAATGGAAAAGAGGTAAAAGCACAGGCTGCTACACTGGGTGGGAAGTTTGAATAAAAACAAAATAAGTTGCAGAAACTCAATGCTCTATGCAGTAATCATTTTTGTTGGGGATCTATTTTGTTTCTGCTAAAATCCAAGAAAGTCTAGTACATCCCTTCTTACCTTCAAAGCAGAAAGTTTTCATTAAGAGGGAGAGAGAAAGAAAGAAAGCAGGTGGTAGTTATTTTGCAGAATGTACTTTAAAAGAGTGGGGACACCTCTATGGAGCCACAAATTAACTAGAACTGGAGAAAAGCAGTCAATGGAGTCAGAGAGAAACCTGGTTGGATCTTCAATATAACTTCTGAGATGTCTCTACCACTAATATAAATCTAAATGGAAGTGCCCTTTTATTTTATTTTAATTTTCTATTGGGGTATAATTGACATATAATGTTATATTCGTTTCAAGGGTACCACATAATGATTCGATATTCGTATATATGGTGATAGGAAGTGTCCGTTTAAACAAGAATGGACAGAGGAGGGTCCAGATAGAAATAGAGCACACAACTGGCAAAATGTTCTCGCCACCCCTTCAGTGAGGAGACATTGGAAGTTAACACTGAAACCTCACTGAATACTATTTGTGACTTGTTATATTATTACATACAAATGTATATGTAAATATATGTATGTGTGTGTGTGTGTGTGTATATATATATATA
>NW_020173037.1:5197092-5281569 GCF_003031525.2 Neophocaena asiaeorientalis asiaeorientalis
TATATATATATATATATATATTTAATGTAAGCTTTACATACTTTCCATTCTGTGCTTCTCAGAATATACCTCAGAAAGACTTTTTTGTTGTCTGAGTGTGTCACCTGTGACACATACCCTTCAGGCTAATAGTGACTTATATTTCGCACTCATGTCTCACGTCCACCTCATTCATTCATTCATTTAATAAATGTTTACAAAGCTCTCACTATGCCCTAGGTACTGCACTTGGCAAAGGAAAATTAGTAAGTAAACCAGAACCTCGCTTTCAAGAAATTCAGCATCTTTGTAGGGAGAATGAAATTAAAACAGACAAGCCTCTGAGCAATCATCATCCCTCTCTTGCCCAACTGACTCTAGAAAAAATTTCACCCAACTCATTCACTAGTTCAGACCCCGTGAAGATACATGAATCTTCATCAATCCATCCATTATTTTTTGAATGTAGAATGCTGGGCTGGCTTTAAAAACCTGGATAAGTCTAACTACTCAGTATTTACCCCAAAGTGGAATGTCTCATAGTTAATTAAGTGTAAAATGAGCATGACTGAGTCAGTTCTTTCTTCAGAGATCCGCTGGCTAGCTGAAATGTGATAGGTCTACTTATAGGACAAAAACAACAACAACAAAATTAGCCTATGGCTATCCAAGATGGTTAATTTGATTTAGTGAGGGAAACTGTGAATAAATACTAACACCCAGAAGAAGCATAGTGGTTTTTGTATCATTAGTCATTATGTGCCAGCCATAGCTTTTAATTATATTACTTGGACCATAATAAGACAATCAATTCAGGACAGCTTGGATTTTGGCTTCAGAAACCTGGCGTAATGAGTGCAATTTTTAAATACCCACAATGATATTTTCTTCAATTTTGTTGAAGGCTGAATTACCCTTCAACAAATCAATCAGTCTGTCACATTTGCACATATTGAGCTAAAGCAGAGGAAACAGGAAAAGCTAGCAGCCAGCAGCCCCTCCCTTCGGAACCTTTGAGCGCTCACTTCCCGTCAGATGATGGCCAGCCTTTCATGGGAAGGACCGTCCCTGTCACCGTTCCGTCTGCTCTGAACAGAGGGAAGAGAGGACGGTCATATTCCGCACCAGGCTTCTAATCCTGCCAGATCGCTGTGGTCTTTACACGTTATTAGAGGACAGATCTCCCTATGTGCATGACGAGCTATGGATTCGGGCAGCCCCCCGAGGCCACCTGCAGGTAGAGCACCGAGTGTCCGCTGCATGTTTCCCCAACAGTGAAGAAGAGTGCGGACTTCGGCTCTGTCAACACCAGGCTCAAACGCGGCGCCTCCACGGTGTGATGTTGAGCAGGTTACCCCCTCTGGGCTCCGGTCCTCTCCTCTGAAGCTGGAGGAGGCTATAGAGGCAGGTGTAGCATCACGCAGGAGCACGTGGGCTCCGCACCAGCCTGGGATCGAAGCCTGCTGCTTCGTGTGCTGATCAGATGGCCACAGGCAATTACTCTCTTCTTCACTTCCCTCATCCTTAAAATGAAAATCCTTGCACCGCTTCCACAGAGGGTTCTTGTGGCAATTAAATGGGTTAATGAAGAGCTTTTATTATGACTCTTTTTGTAAAGATTGAGATGAATTAATTTTAAACATTAGAGCAGTGCCTGGCACATAGAAAACACTAAAAGATGGTGGCAGTTATTATCTCATTGTGGTAACTTTAAAAGATGTTTTACATGAACTATTTTATTCTGACCTAGCGATGCGGGGTCAGCTCTTCCTTGGGTTGAAAGGTGAAGTTGACTGTTAAGGTGTTGCTTTATTTATTTTTTTGCTTTTGCATGTTTTGTTTTAATAAATTACAATAGGTATGCTGGCCTCTGAACTTTCTGCTCAGGTTGGAAAGGAAACATAAATGGTTACCAAGTAGGGATTTTGGTTATATAAACAGCCCTCTGAAGGTTTCATGCCGGGGAAAGCAGCAAAGACATTGAAGCAGATTTGGAGAGAAAGAAAATGTATATTTTTCTCTTATATGATTTTCTTGTTTTTAAAGATACACCAAATTACAAGGCTAATGGGATATGCAGGAGTAAGTTTCTAGTTTATTTCCTTTGTTACTATAGAAGACTTGCAATAGAGACATTCAATACTTTAAATAACCCAAAATGGAATTCTACATCGTTACTATATAAGGGCTCTCCAAGTTTAACAAGATATATTTTGGCCAGGCCAACAAAGAAACATTTCTCCAAATTTATTGGGCAATATATTCTTACTTGTCTTCTGTATTTTACAGATAATAGAGGTAAAAGCAGATTTTGGAGGAGAAAGAAGGTTCATTGAGGGGCAAAATTGTTATTTTGCTGTAATAATGTAAAAAAAAAATCATCCTTAAATATAATTTCCTTACGTCTTCCTACAATATCTTTGACTGTAGAGATATAAATTCCATTTCCTTTTGTTCTGTTCTCAGAAAAAATTCCCAGCAAATTGTCAATGTTTTTTGCATAATAACCATTGATTTTTTTCTGATATTAGTGTTTCACTATGGTTGTTTATCTTCCAGATCCTTTACTTAACAAGAGATATTTTCTGAGAGTCAAGAGTCTTTCCATTTTGTTCCCTTAATTAGCCTTTAGACATTTGTGCTGATTACAGCATGTAAGGAGCTGTGCAGCCAAAGCTGTTGCTCAGTGCTGGGACCTGCCCTCATCACGTTATTCCACGGGAATGTCAGGCTCACCACCCACACATCTCTGCAAGGAACAGTCTTTGTCACTGACCAAATGAGTAACTGATTAGCTGAGCCTCTGAAATGTCTCTTCATCACAAAAATCAACTTGCGTACAAGAAATGTAATATTGATACAATACAAATAAAACACTGATAAAAATGAACATCGATTAATGGGATAGTGGGAAAAGCACAAATATTAGAATTAAGTAGAAAAAGTACATATCATGCTTTCTTTGCAGGTTATTTGATTTCCTAATCTTGCTTTCTTATTTGTAAAATAAGACAATGATACCCCACTGAAACATTTTGAAAATTAAGCGACTCAAGGTATGTAGAGTGCCTCAGTTCCCTTCACATTAACATAAGTACTCAAAGAAAAAAACAGTATGCTTATTTCCTGGCTGACTGGTTCATCTGTCCCCAGCAGGCCCCTTCACAGAAGCCCTCTTGTGACTAGCTCACCCTAGATTGAGTCTGAGATCCACCATCAGTAGCACCAGAGCAGAGTTACATTCACCATGATTCAAAAACCAAGAAGTGACCTATAACAAAGGACAGATGACAAGTACATCCTGAACTATATTTAAAGTAAGCATAAGCACCAGAGGAAAGGGTTTGCCAATCCAAGTGATCACTCTGATCGAACTTAAGTTTATGTTTCAAACATTACTTATATTTAGGTCATTCTAAATTGGTAGCATGTAAACCAGAGATCTCCAAACTGGCCAAGGAGAAGGAGAGCTTGAGTCTATGTTATGTGGCCACTGAATATGACAGGGTAACGCTTTACCATCCACATATTTATCATATTTCAAACCACTGTCAAAACAAACTCTGAGAACTAAGAGATTTCCACAACTGCACATAAAAAGCCATAACATTACACCAGCAATAACTAATTAGCAAATATAATAAAAATAAATTATCATATTCCCAGTAGCAACAAAACATATGGTATCTAAGAATAAATCCAATAAAAAGATTGTAAGAACTATATGGAGAAAACTTTAAAGCATTATTGGAAGATGTAAAAGAAGATTTCAATAAATAGTGAAGTAGAATATGTTCAAAGTTAAAAAGACTGCATCACAAGGATGTCAATTTCCTCCAAATTAATCTATAAGTTCAATGCAAATCCATTCTAAAAATCCCAATGGAATTTTTGTGGAAATTGACAAGCTGATTCTAAAACCCTAAAAGTAAAGAGTCAAGAGTAGTTAGGATACTTTCAAGAAAAATGTCATTAAAATGCCTAAATCCTAAAACCAGTAATTCTGCTCATAGTAATATATAATAGGGAAAATCTCTCACATGTGCTCAAAGAGATGTACACAGAAATATTTATGAAAGCACTATTTTTAATACTGAGCAACTGGAAACAATCTGTGTATATCAAAAGAAGAACAGGTGATTTAATTGTGATACATTCAAGAAATGAAATACTCTATCAGAGTTAATGAACCACAAATATGAACATGGGTAAATCTAAAAAACATGATATTTAGTAAAATATAAAATTTTAGAACACATTTTTCAAAAAAAATGCAAAAATACTACATAATGGTTTTAGATACATACATTTGCTGAATAATGTACATCACCTATGATAAGAATAAATTCCAAATTCAGAAAGATAATCAGCTCTGGAGGGGGCACAAGGGAAATGGCATCAGAGAAAAACACAAAAGAGGATTGAAATGTATCATTAAAGTCATATCTTTTTTTTAAAGCTTAAGTAAATATGGCAAAACATTTGTCAAAATATATTAATATATGATCAAGCTGGTGGTTCACATCTCTTTTAGATTTTAGGTATGATATGTTTCAGTTTAAGGATTTCTCCCCCCGCCCTTTATTTTCAGTTTTCGTGTCTCCCTGGAAATTCTCTATCTCTTTACCCTTTTCTGTAGATTCTCTTACATATTTATCCTAGTTATTTTAAAAATCTTTGTCAAGTAATTTCAATGTTTGGGTTGTGTGTCAGACTGTTTCTATTAACTGATAATGAGCCACATTGTCCTACTTGTTCATAAGTCTAGACATTTTTGAATGTATACTGCACATGATTGATGATACATTGTAGAAAGTCTGGATTTTGTTATTTCCTCTGAAGAGTGTTGAGTTCTGTCCTAGTGGCAATTAAATTACTGGCATATATCATTCAATAAAAGGAACCGTAGTTCCTTGGAGTAGTGAAAATAAAAATATGCTTAATAAAAAAGGGGGAGGGATGAGGAACTTACGGAAAGAACACAGGAGCCAAGAGGAAGGAGTTTCCAGTCGCCAAAACTGGAACAATTTGAGTAACAAAATAATGATCGCATTGGATTCTAACTCATAAAGTAAAACAAATATTTGTGAATCCATAAAATAAAACAAATATTTATATAAAAAATAATTGAATAAACAGATACACAGAAGAAAAAAGAAAGCTCTTCCTTACAGAAGAATTCTAATTAATATATGTAGAAAGTATGAAGGAAATATAAAATAACATTAGGCAAATGCCATGATAATAATTGCTGCAGGTAAGATCTACCAATTGTCACTAAAATTAGCATTTTAGGAGAAGCGGTATGCGTAGTCTCAAAATCTTACTCACAAAATATTCATTAAGTATAAAAAGAAAAATACTAACTTTACAGTGGAGAAACCCTGCACACACCACCTTCTATCTAGTTAACAGCACCGTAAATAAGACATATTGATATCACATATCAGCTGATAGGATGCAATGAAAATGGCACAACATGACTTCTATGCCATTCTTGCATAAAATGCAAAATCAATGTAATCATGAGACAAACCTAAACTGAGGAACATTCTACAAAATAATAGACCAGCACTTATCAAAAGTGTCAAGGTCACAAAGAACAAGGAGAGACTGAAAATTGGAGATTGTCACCCTTGGAGGAGATTTTAAAAAATGTATCAAGGGATCTTGGATGCGGTCCTGGAACAGAAAAGGACATTAGTGGAAAAATTGATGAAATTTGAATAACGCCTCGTTTGGGGTTTAGTTAATAGTATCACACCAATGTTAATTATCTGGTTTTGATAACTGTACTATGATTATGCAAACTACTAGCATTAGGGGAAGGTGGGCGAAGGGCATATGGGAATTCTTTGCACTGTGTTTGCAAGTTTTCTGTGAATCCAAAATTATTCCAAACAAAAATGTTTTTAAAAATTACCAGCATATCACTGATGATGTAGAGTCTTGATTTAAGCTTTGTTAGGGTGGATTTATTCCTGTTTTGCCCTTAGTTTTAAGAATGTGGTTTTTAGTTTGGGGATTAATTAGCAGGAGTGTTTCCCAACATGTATTTGAACTATAACTATGAAATAGTGAACTTTTCTTTGCTCCCCTAACACGTGGCATTTTTGGAGTCTCAGTGAAGGTCTAGTGTTACCAAGTCCTTCTAACTCTTAGGCTTCAACTCCCAGCTCTTGTCTCTGCAGCATCAGGGCGGGTGCTGCTCCCAGCTGGGCTTCTCTCTCCTCATCTGTGCAGTTCAAAAACAGCAAAGGAGGGCTTCCCCGGGTGCGCAGTGGTTGAGAGTCCGCCTGCCGATGCAGGGGACACGGGTTCGTGCCCCGGTCCGGGAAGATCCCACATGCCGCGGAGTGGCTGGGCCCGTGAGCCATGGCCGCTGAGCCTGCGTGTCCGGAGCCTGTGTTCCGCAACGGGAGAGGCCACAACAGTGAGAGGCCCGCGTACCGCAAAAAAAAAAAAAAAAAAAAAAACAAGTGGCAGATCTGTATTAAAACTCAGATGTTCTGACTCCATGCCCATTGCTTCTTGCAGAACAGTAGAAGGTGGAGAGAAGGGCAGGAAGCTCAGCCTGGTGCGAGGAGGAGAATGGAAAATGGCACTGTGGGCAGGTGGTGCGGTCCAGTGGTTCTTCCGCAAGCACTGAGTCACCTCTTCTTGAGATCAGCCTGGCTCTCTGCTTCGGGTTATGTCTTAGGCTAGCAGCGTCTGTGTGGTAACCTGTATTGGAAAGGGAGCTACATTAAATGACTTGTTTGGAATCATCTTCTCCACCAGCTCCCCCTTTCAATATTTTTTTTTTTTTCTGATCTTCTAGATCCTGAGAGTGAAATAGTTAAGGAAAGTGCCTATGAGGCTAGAAATGAAATAAGATCAGCCTATCTGTGTGCTCATTTTTACTGTATAGCATTCCACAAATAAGAATGACTCATCTAGGGCAGGCTATTCTCTAAATACCTACTTTCTCTGTTACTGACTGCTGGGAGGCCCCAAACCAGGGAGACGTTTTAGAAGCAGTTCTGAATAATCTCATTGGAAAGACCAACGTAACTAAAATGCAATGCATTTCATATTTTAACCAGGGAGACTGGGGACAGAAGAGATTCCCTTCTGAGGGCATTTGAAGAAACTGCTCCGGGGATACTCTATGAAGATACTTTTCTAACATCTGTTTATGGACATATCACCAAAATTTTTATATTAGCTTTAGATTTGGGCATTTTAAATTCTGTAGTTAGTGAAGACATATGCAATCCAATTTTATTTTGATCTGTTGCTATATACAGTCAAACACACTGAGAAAGATTTTGGGTAAGATGGAAGGGGTCTCCTTCAGGTTGTATAACTTAACTTGCTGATCTCTTGCCTCAACCAGAAAAGCAATATGTAGGAGAAAAATACTCTGGACTAGTTGTTTTCTCCCCGTATTTATAAACAGGGACATTTGTGATACGAGTGATGACACTCTGAGATATGCACCTCAAAGTCCTTGGACTCTGACGCTGTCTCAGTGTGTCAGAAATTGCTTTCCCAACTTCTCACTGCTTTTGCCAATTTTGCAACTCAAAGTTGCATTTGTTTACATCGTGAAAAATATCGGGGTTTATGTGAGGGTGTTTGAAATCTATGGTCTTAGCTGCAAGCTAGATGTCATTTCCATTTAGTTATTTTGCGAAGTTCCTTCCTTTAAATCACAGACGTGAATAAGCAAAATGTAAAAATAAAATGGTTTTCATAGTACTTCTTTAGGTGACAGGTGCAATGTAAGCCTTCCCCACTTGCCCTGGACTTGGGGAACATACACACAGGAGGGGCCAGGCCCACGCTGAGTGTGAGGGGAGCTGCCTGGTGGGGCTGCGGAGCCCTGATCCCTCCATAAAGGCAGTGGTGGCTACTCACTGTTGGCTGGGTGTTGTCATTCTAGGATGGGAGCTTGGTATTGCTAGATTAAAAAGCTAGAAATCTGAATTTTTGTTGAAATCTCCCATTTTTCAAATGTCAGCAGTTAATTACAATTTTTAAGTACACAAATGGGTCACGAAACGGAGCAGCCCAGCCACTAAATAGGATCCAATTGGAGTTCAAGATTTGTTATGCTGGCCTGGGTGCTGGACTGACGTTCCCTGCCAGGAAGGAGCCTGAGAAGCAGCAAACTCCCTCACTCTTGAGAGGTCTCCTGCTTCCAGTATATTCTGGAAAGAAAGATTATGTCATACTTACTTTCAAGATGTTTCCTGGCTACTTCTTTTCTCAGCCACTCCTCACCTGTCCACCAGAAGCACTGCCGCCCAGCCATCTGCCAGGGCCCCTGGTTATCAGCCGCCTCGAGAGGATCCCCGCTGCGTCCCCAGGGACAGCGCACAGGGGTGAACGCAAGACGCCCGCACTGTGCTCTCGCTGCCCTTGTCCTACACACTGTTACCACCCAAGGCTACTGGGCACCCAACTGTCCTGGACGGGGGAACTAACTAATTAAGTGAGGGATTTAGGATTTAGAAAGATTTTACTCTTTTTATAACTGTCTATTTATTTAAGTGCCTTCACAGTTCATAAGAATAGACACAATAAAAAAAGTTAAACACTCCATGGAGTGGCCTTGCTGTCCCATCTGTTCTGTTCTCAGTAAATCCCCTTATCAGGACCGCGACATCGCGACTCCCATTCAGGGAAACCCATCCTTTTTCCCATAGGCTCCATCTCCACTTCTCCTCTCACCCCTCAGCAAGCTGAGGCGGGTCATGACCCACGTGCAGATCTCCTGATGTCTGGGTGGTGCTGACAGATAGCATCCGGGGCTCAGCGTGGATCTGAATGGGCGGTGGCTAGGTGCTCGTTCAGTGGAACGCCTCTGCCTGGGCTTCAGCAACACAATTCCAAGTCAGCACAAAGTTGCAATTAGGCTTTTGCATGCAGTTCAGGCTCCTTTGAAGAGGATGTCTTTTCATCCTTCAGGGTCATTCAGGAGTTAAGTATCAAATCAAATGACACACGCACATACATACACACATCTAAGGAGAAGCAGTACTTCTCAGGGGTAGTGTGGTCTAATCCACATTAAGGAAGAAAAACATTTTCCTCATTGGGATAAATCTGCCCAGCTGGCTTCCCACAGCGGAGGGAGGGCTCCGACACTCAGAGCTGTGTGGCCTCACCTTTGTTCTTCTGCCAGCTCTGTTCCCTCCAGGTTTACTGGGGAATAAAAATGGGATTCATTAAAGGCCGCCTACTCATTAACTCCTTAATGCTCATTATTTTGTTGGAAAAAACCCAGAAGAGCCTTTGAAATTATTTTATTTTCTTCTGCAACTGGATCAAATTTTTGAGAAGGGCTTTCTGTAATCTTTGTACATAGAGAAAGGCCATTTCTAAGCAACCCCCAAGGGTTGAAAATGGGGTTGGGTGGGTGATTTCTGGGTTGAGTGACTCTAAAAAGCTGAATATGAATTCTTCATTAAAAAGGAAAGAATCAAGATTGTGAGTGGGAAATTCTGACATTTTCATCTGCTTTCCTGCTTTTCTCCCACTGGTTTTAGGGTCAGAATTTCTCAGCATTAATAAGACAGTAATTTATGGGAAACTACCGGTGTACATTTTATTCAGAATTGAGATTAAAATGTATTATACCCCGCGTAAATGTATTTTGCAGCAATAATGAAGATATAGAACATCATTTCTTTTCAAAAATGAATTATTTTCTTTGCAGTCAAGGGGAAGTTTTAAAGAATCAGACTTCCACTTTTAAATTTTGTATTTGATACTCTTAGAGGTATTTCTAGTAAGGAAAGAACAGTTTTATTTTTTACAAATTTCAGACTTTTCTCTCTGGGATAATTGAGGAAAATACTGTGTTTCTATGGACAAAGCAAGCATTGTGAACTAAATAGTTATGATTTAGTGGTATCTTAATAATTTTCTGCACTGATGTATTATATATACTGTGGCTAGTACAGAGGAGAAATGTATGTGCTTGGGGTCAAAAAGAGCCCAATATAAATTCTAGCTCTGCCCTTGCAGGCTGAAGGAACTTGGACAATCTAATCACTGGAGGTCGGATTTCCCAGGGAGCAGCCTCTGAGCCAGACAACTGTATTCAGGTGTTTATTGTGGGGGACATTGGGATGAAGAGCTGTGGAAGGGAGGAGAAGGATGCAGGATGGGCAGCGGAGGAATTGAGCAGCGAGGGATACCAGATAGCTGAAGACTGCCTGCCGACAGCATGTCCAGCAGCTGGGACAAGTCCTCGCTTAAAGACGGACCTGGATGGGGAATCTCTGTCCATCTCACTTGACGGTTCTGAGCTCCAGTTTCTTTTAAGCATCTAAGCACTGTGTGAAGATTGAATGCAGTGACGACTATAATCTATGTGGTTGAGAACTTCTTACCTCACAGGAAACATTAACTCTCATTATTATTATTACTCACAGGGTTGTGGTTGAGACAGATATTTCAAAGTGCTTGTTAGTACAGAAATGGAAGCATTCTTTTCATGCTTCTGCTTCAAAAACTGTGTATTCCTGGCGTATCTTAGAGAAACTGTAGATGCAACAACTTCCTGAATACCTAGTATTTTGTTTGCTCGCAAAACAACATTCCAAGATATAGCAGCTTCAGCAAGACCAGGAAGGCTGTGTCATATAAAGACACAGAGATACGGGGCTGTCTCATAGAATCCTCGGACAGGAATTCGGATGGATTTCAGAAGCAATTGGACAGGAAGACAGGAGGGTTCAATCTGCATCTTCATCCCTGCTGTCCAAGCAGCAGCAGCATCACTGAAAACACACTTATGATGATTTATTCTCCCCTCTTGCCCTTCAGATCACCTTCCTTCATTCCATTGATCTTCCAAGGAGGTACACACGGTACTGACAGCATTTAAGCTTTACTCTGATTGGTCTAACTTAAGTCAGGTGTCCATCCCTGGACTCATCAAGAGTGGACAGGGTCACATTGCCTTGTGGCATTTTCTGCTCCACATGTTGTATGGTTAGATGCAAGGGATTAGTGGAGTTTCAAGAAAAAGGCATAAAGGTACCAGGCAGATAAAACAGTGGTGGCCATTGAACCTAGAAAGCTGGGAAAAATACTTTTTCTTGGATGTTAACTTAGGGGAAGAAAGACAATGTGGATCACTGGGGAAAAGCAGATTATAGATCAGAGGATAATGAGATTTTTATCTTCTGGCAGAAAGAATCATCACTACATATATATTTTTTCTACATAGATTAGGGAAAAGAAGAGCTGAAGGGGCCCATTGTTCTGGGAAACTCTGTCTAATCATTTCATATTACAGGAATTTTCCTGTCAGAATTTCCTCATAATTTTTATGTTGTTTTTATAGTCCAAATGTTAGAGGGTTAAATAAATATATCTAACATCCTGTTCCTGGTTCCCTTGACCTTGTACTCTATCATCCTTCACAGTGAAGAGACATGAATTTGGTCAGAATATTGGACCTTGAATGGTATCATTTCGTTTACAGGGGTTTAGGGATAGAATGTTCCAAAGTAGAAGGTGTTTCATCAATTACACGCAATATTTAAGAGAATGAATACGAAAAGATATTTTGCGTACTCTTTCTGCCAGAATAATCAACTTTGATGAGAATTTGATCTTCCCGTTGTCATTTTCATTCTGAATAGTTTCTTGTGGGAAGCATTCCAGTGCAACAACAATTTATAAAAAGTGCTTCATAAGCTCTAAAACATCATCGCTGTCTCAATTGATGTAATATCTCTGCCAGCTCCAAAAGACTCACCTGAATTTTTACCTTCACATGGAGTTTCTGAGGCTAAGTGGAGCTACTGTATTTTCTGGGACTACACAACTATTCTCTTCTCTCTGTTCCATCTTCAGATAGAATGCCACCATAACAACACTAATGTCCTTGAACTTGTCAAGATAAAAGAGAAGAATGAAAGAGTTTTCAAAATGTACTTCCCCACGCCCAACATCCAATTCACTAATTTGAGTGAATTTTCTCTCTCCGATAAGTCACGTTGACTCTGTTTAGGAGTCAAACACACTTGCGTCTGGATTCTGGCAGAGCTCTGATTAGCTCCCTGGTCTTGAACTAGTAGCTCTTACTCTTGGATCAGTAAACGCCCCTTTATCCTCAACAGCTTCAGCATCTTCTTCGTCTTCTGGGAACCTTCCTGTAAACATTTTGCCTGCAAGCCAGCTCTTTTCTGATAACATTTTTCCAGAAGCCTTCTCAGAAAAGGCTGGTTTTCTTTTCTCCTATCCCAGTTGCCTTAGTTGTCATCTCTGTTACCCCAGTCCCACTCTCTACCATCATTTCCAGACCATTAGGTCTCTTGTTCTTCTGAAAATATAAAAATAAAAACAATACTGCTTCTTTGAAGCTCACATCATTCACTCATATGAGGTCCCTCTTCCTTGAAACAGTCAAAATTCCATTCACATGTCCCCATGACTTCATTCGCTGAACACTTTGGCCCCTGGATGGCAGCCCTCTTTTTCTGCCCAAACTCTTCCAGCATCTCAGATGACTTCAACATCCGTGAAGATGTCTTCACGTTTTAGCTACTCGGTTCCTAGGCCATCTCTTTCCAATGACTTTTTGACACCTGTACCACATCCGCCCACCCCATAGTCATATCTTGGACCATATCATCACTAAAAACCCTACCGCCTCTGAAATCTCCAATGAAAACCTCCCAATCCTACCTCCCTATTGGTTTAGCTCACACGCTCAAGTGCTCTCGCAGCAAAACTTTTCAACCTCATTGAAAATTTTAATCCATTAATCCCACAACTTTCTACCTGCTGGCCGTCCTCTTGTTATCATTCTTCCTTGTCTAGTGTACCTCCTATGATTCTTTATTATGATCACCTTCTTGCAAATATTGTCACTTCTGATGCCTTCTGCTGCTTCAGTCCCATCCACCTGGTAACCCCTTAACCTTGAATGAACTGAGCCACCCACACTCTCATCACCTGTATCCAAGTAGCAGAGGGTTGCTGGAGAAAACCCTCCAATCAGGCTGGCATTACTCTAAACTGATGTCCACCAGCCTCCTCTGATGTCTCATGCCCGCAATCCTAGGTGTTTAACTGTACTCCTTCCCACCTTCTCCAAACCTCTAGCACTTCTACCCACTGCTACTCAGAAGCACATTGCCTTTTATTTCACCAAGAAAACAGAGGCTTTCAGAAGTTTATGTTACAGTAGAAGATGTGTGATATGGACAAATACTTGATTAACTAATAGAAAAAAATTAGGCTGAAGTGGATAATTAAAGATACCCACACACATATCTTACCCACCTTATTTTGATGTTATGCATAGAAAGGACATTTATTGATAATATTTGAATGGATGCCCAAGGTCATTACTTGAGTAGGTCCCTGGAGGCTCTTAGTTTCTCATTGTCTTTTTTGTAGGGGCTTAGGTTTCTCTATTACACGACTGGAATCTGTGATTTCCAGATTCAATCTTTTTAAAGACGAGTAACCACTTGTGTATTTTTGCAAACAAGCTGAACTTAGAGGACGGTGCTTTTTATTTATTATGTTTTTTTCTTTAAGAATTGTCTTTTGCACATACCAAACTCAACATTTTCTAATGTCTTTTGCCTTCACTCAGTCTTTCTAATGCATTCAACATAGTTTCATTAGAAACAACTCTTTTCACCCTCATAATTCATGGCTCGTGTGATATTTTATTAATTTACATAATTATTATAACAAATATAACTGGTATAGATAGATTTGAGGACAAACGCCACTTTTTTTGATATGCATACAAATCAGCAGGTGAGAGCACAAAGGTACATCCTTCACTGTTCTTTAATACATACAAACCCTTTGATCATTATAATCTTTTTCCTTTCAAAGAACAGCAGATAGCTTTATGTTTAAAAATGTAGAGGACAGGCTTTGGAATGAGGAGGAAAATATGACTTTTAAGTCCTGACAGAAAATGAGCCATTATTTCTAGAGGTCACATTTAAATTGGTTTGAATTAAGATGTCATCATTGAAAGGCAATTATCTAATTCGTATTTTATAAAACCTGATCATGAAAATCCCTAAAAATGGAGAGACCTTCAAGATGGCAGAGGAGTAAGATGCAGAGACCACCTTCCTCCCCACAGATACATCAGAAATACATCTACACGCGGAACAACTCCTACAGAACACCTACTGAAGGCTGGCATAAGACCTCAGACTTCCCAAAAAGCAACACATATATATGGAATCTAAAAAAAATTAAAAATCGTTCTGAAGAAATTAGGGCCAGGACAGGAATAAAGACCAGACGTAGAGAATGGATTTGAAGACACGGGGAGGTGGAAGGGTAAGCTGGGACGAAGTGGCAGTGGGCATGGACATAGATATACTACCAAATGTAAAATAGATAGCTAGTGGGAAGCAGGCACATAGCACAGGGAGATCAGCTTGGTGGTTTGTGACCACCTAGAGGGGTGGGTTAGGGAGGGCGGGAGGGAGACGCACAAGGGAGGAGATATGGGGATGTATGTATATGTATAGCTGACTGACTTCGTTACACAGCAGAAACTAACACACCATTGTAAATCAATTACACTCCAATAGAGATGCTAAAAAATAAGTAAATAAAATAAAATCAAGTAAAATAAAACAGCAGATTATACCAAACTGACTAGGATCACTGTGAAATATCATTAAGCACTGAACCCTTTCTGGGACATTCTTCAGTGTTTAGAACTTCTGTTGCTTTACTTCCAGGTAAATAAATTCAACCATTTTTTCAATTCAAAAAAAAAAAAAAAGAAAATCCCTGAAAATGTAATTAAGCATATTATTACCAGTTTTAGTTACATGTGTAAATGGCTATTTGAAATTGAAACAGATTAGAGCACTCTGACGCTTGTTAACGCTCTGATATTCTTATTACATGCAGTGCATACACGACAAAGTTAATTTAGGCCTAGTGCTCATTCAAATAGATGTTGCTTATAAATACTATTAGTCAAATTGCTAACATATGACATAGTGGGGGGTGGAATATGGGGTCCCTGGACACATATTGTTTACACTTTCGATTGTTTTGAAAGATACAAGAATTTAGAACACATTTAAGCAAAAATCTTTAGCAGATTTATGCATACACTTAAATAATCTGTTAAATTCCCTGGTCATCATAGTTTACTTTAAATATTAGAAATGGCTTTAATACCATCTCTCTGGTATTACAATTATTAAAAAAGGAATCAACACTTATCTAAGGGTGATTAACCTCAATTATTGTCAAGAAAGAGAAAGATTTTATGGTCTTTTAATATCTGCCTTCTTAAGGATCGTACATTACTAGCAATGCACTTCCAAAAACTGAGAATCCTTTCTCAGTATATGGTGTTTAGAGAAAATATAATGTAAGAATAAAGATGTGAGCAATAAGAATTCTAGTTACTATTTCTAATTCTTAAGTCATTGCCACCTAAATAATGTTAGTTGTAGAAAATTTAGAAAAATTTTATTTATATATTTATGGGTACTGAATTTCTGCATTGTGTCCTAAGAGTCAGTAGCTAGACCCAAATTTGTTTACAAACTAAATCTAAATTTTAAGGTGAAAAGAAAATATTTGCGTAGGCTTTTCCAACTCATCCCCTTGCTCATCCAGGCGGTCGCCCTGCCCCCACCCAAGGAATATTTATCTTTCTAAATCAGTCATCACTTCTTGGCTTGACCTTTATCTTCTCTGAGAGTGAAGTCCTCAGATAGATAAATGAGAAGGAGTTAGTGGTTCCATGTTTCTGCGCTAACAATCTGGTCTTTATTAGCCTTTGTGTTTTCCAGGATAAGGAGTGTTGACAACACATCCTTCAGGATGCAGGGGAATGCCTCTGCATGTCTTAGGCTGGCAAATTTACAACAGATGGAGAAAGGAATGAGCTCGCAGTTGCAGTCAGCCTGTGTGTACCCAAGGTTGCACATGGCAATGTAGTGTGTCGATCATGGGGCACTTCCTGCGTGGCTCCTGACTCTGCCGACAGCGTGTTATGAGTTGCTTGTGCTGTCACACCATAGAGTATTGAGAGGGTGTTACTGAAGCCGTTTGTTTCTTCACTCTTCCCTTAACTCTACATCTCTAGGAAGAGATCAGACAGCTACCAAGAGAGAACATTTCGTCTTGAGGACGCCATATTCTGCCCTTGATCACATTTTCCGTTCTTAGCGCTAGAATCTATTTATTTTAAGATCAGGGACTTTTCAAAAATTGTGTGTGTGTGTGTGTTTGAGTGTGTGTGTGTCTGTGTAAATGAAATAATTTTCATTTATAGATACCTGGGGATTCTTAAGATTGGATGAGAGAAAAATAGTATTTGTTTTTGTTTTATTTGTTTCTTGCGGTACGCGGGCCTCTCACTGCTGTGGCCTCTCCCGTTGCGGAGCACAGGCTCCGGACGCGCAGGCTCGGCAGCCATGGCTCACGGGCCCAGCCGCTCCGCGGCATGTGGGATCTTCCCGGACCGGGGCACGAACCCGCGTGCCCTGCATCGGCAGGCGGACTCTCAACCGCTGCGCCACCAGGGAACCCCGAAAAATAGTATTTGGAATAGTTTGGAGCCTGACGTGTCTAAATGTGAACTCTAGATCCACACATGTATGTTACCTGTGAAAGTTTCTTAGCCACTCTGAAAGTTCCCTTAACTTTAAAATAGTGACCATACCATCCATCTATCAGGATTGTTTTGGAGATTAAATGATAACACATATAAAATATATAGTAAATGTTTGGCATATAGTAACAGTTAAACACTTGGTGGTTCCTCTCCCCAAATAATAACTCCAGGGGAGTGATCCTCAGCAAATGTTTCATCATCTGAACTGAAAATACAGTAAATGGGACAGAAGTTCTCAGTTAACTTAATAAGCTACCAAACTTCACCATAAAAGCTCATGGGAACTTATCGCCCCCGGCAGTGTACTACCTGCTGATTACTGCCCACGTCCTGTAGGTCTCTGTGCAGACATTGTAAGGCTTACTAGGAGAAATCCCCAAAGGGCCTTAGATCCAAGACTTGTATGACATTAGGGACCCACAAAAACATTCTGAGCAAAGAAGTGACACGCCGAAAGTGTTCTTAAGGAAGTATGAGCTCTTGGTATGTGTGGAAAGGTCTGGAGAATGGAGACACCTGAGGTGCTGAGGACCTAGGATGCCATTGTGACCATCTAGGGCAGTGAGGTGGTGAGGTCTGAACTAGGTGGTTAAATCTGGGGCTTCCCTTCAAGGAATGATGATTCCTTTGACAAAAGCAGAAGAGAAAGGCACTGTGCTTTGATGAAAACTGCCCACCCATCTGTGTGAGGCTATCTGGGGACTTGGGCCTGTGGAACTGACCCTCACGCAGAGGCCAACTCACAGGTGTGGTGAGTGTCCAAGGGGCATGCAAGTCTCAGTCAACAGATTGGAAATGATTAGCACACAGAGGAAGCTAGAAAGAGGGTGACAAGTCAATTATGGCCCAGTTTCAGGGGCCTGGTAGAGTGGCTCACACAGCCCAAGTTGCAGAACATGAATTTAGAGGGAACGGATCAACATACATTTACCATTTTATCTAGCTTCTCTCAGTGATCCCAAATCAAGCAGCGAAGTGTATGTGTCTAGAATAGGGATTGGCAAAATGCACCCTGCAGAAGAACAAGGAAGAGAGAATCTAGGGCCCTGGCAAAAGCAGTGCTGGAGTCTATGCTGGGAAGCGAAACAGAGGTGCCAGAGGGGGCTGATGGGTTGGTGGAGAAAAGTCGTCCAGAGCTTTCGGTGAATGCAACATCAAGTTCATAAAGAAGGAGAGAAGGTGGGGTATGCAGGCAGGGGTGTGATTGTGTAAATGATCCTAAAGGCAAAGATACCTCTGTGTTAATGGGTAATTGGAGTGGAGTGAAAGTAATTGTCATGTAGGAGGCTCTGTGACTATCAGATTAATTTGTTAGAAGAATCATCTAGGTCCAGGTTGATTTTCCAAGAATGATGGCAAGAAAAGGGCAGGAAAAGAAGAAAATGAATCGGGTGCTGAAGTCAGTAGGAATGTTAGCAGAAAGTTCTAGAGATCAAAATATACTATATAACATGGACGGACCTAGAGATTGTCACAGTGAGTGAAATAAGTCAGACAGAGAAAGACAAATATCTTATGATATCGCTTATATGTGGAATCTTACGCGGAAGAGGTTGTTAAGAGACAGCAGAACCATGATGAAATGGCTCTTGAATGGAGGATGGTGAAGACTCATCTCCTCGTGCTGTGAGCTGAGGTTCATGGGAGTATCTTCTCTGGAGAGAGTGGCAAGGATGCTAGCCAGTTCTTACACAGTAGGAAGAGCAAGCTAATGGGAAACCCAGACCACGACCAGCGTGTTCTGAGCACAGCCAGGGTTCCAAAAAGCCAAGTGTAGGAGGGGCTCTTAACAGCAGAATAAAAAAGGTGGGAGAGCATTTCCACTGGTGTCCCATTTTCCTTCTAGGCTTTTAGCTGTATCATAAAGAGTAAGAATTATTTATTTAGAAAAACAGGAATTGTGTTTACCCCCCATATAAGACTGAAAAGGCTGTATATTTCCTTCTCCACTTGTCGTTCTTACTTTGCTTACTTGTGTCTGCAAAGCGTGCGCAATTTTTCCACGTGCAAAGATGCTGTGAGTATAATAGACTATTGACTTCCTCGTAAGTTTGAGTTAAACTGAAAGAAAAACAAGCAATGTTGATATTTGCTCAGAATTATAATAAATGTGTAACCGTGGTGCTCACCAGGTTAAAAGAGCATTTTGCTCCTGTTGGGGGGGAGTCTGTCTAATGTGTTTGACATTTGAAATATGAACAACTCAAGCGATCTTAGAGATAATACAGCAAAACAAGTTATTGAATTTTATTTTTTTAAATGTCAGCATTGGTTTGTAATACATTGTTTGACATTGCGGCATTTTTTTTTAATTGACCGTGCTTTTGAAATTTTTTTGTTTTTTCTTTTTTTCTTTTCCCCCATACTTTATTGGGGAAAGAAGTATAAGAAAAAATATTAGGAACATGTAGTTCTAAAGGAGACCTAATAGATACACTTAAACATTGGGAATTGGGCGCTGCATTGAATGTCTCTATTAATATCACATAAGGAAACAAACATCTACCGCCTTAGAAATTGGCCATGGCTCTGTAGTCAGGGTTCAGCTTCAAAGGCAGGCTGCGAAATGTTTCAGAAAGGGTCTGATGATCCCGATGCAGATTTAGCGAGATGAGTGCAGTACAGCTGAGGACTTGTGGACAGCCCCTCCTACCCCGCCCCCGACAATGTCCTCCATGAAATGTTAGAGAATAAGGAAGAAGTAAAATTCTGTGTTTCACATTTCCCAGACACCAGATGGCATAAAAGTTCAAGAGCGATAGCAGTGAACTTTGGCTAATAAAACAAATGGACAAAATTAAGATACCAATAGAAATGACCACTGTTGTTTCAAAGATTTATTGATGACATAGGGTGAAATTTTTGTTTGTGTGTTTAAATAAGGAGCTGCCTTGATGTGTGACTGTTGCCTTACTATTTGTTTGTTCAAACATTTGCCCAGCCCGTGTTAACCACCAGGCATTGTTCTAGGCACTGGTGATTCAGCAGTGGACAGATTCCCTGCACCCACATACCTCTCCCCCGAGGGGTGTGAATAAAGAACACACTTTCAGAGGCCAGGTGTTCAAGGCATCTCCCTTTTTTTACCTAAAGGTGGGCAAATAACCTTGTGCTCACTTAGATCTGTGCTGGTTCTGGACAAACATCCAGTCCACCACTGGAGAAAAACCTGATCACCTTTAATAGAAGATATACAGTATATAGAGTGTGTCAACTGAAAAAGAATGCACAACATGACGGTTGTGAGTTAAGTTTTATTTGGAGCCCAATGAGGACTATAGCCCGGGAGACAGCATGTCGGGTAGCTCTGAGTCACTGCTCTGAAGAGGTTGGGGCATGGGGGGCAGGTCAGAACATATCTGATTTTAGGGAAGGGGGTACATGCCATCGAGCACACATTTTAGCCAAAGGTTGCTAGTCACGAGAAGCAGATGTCTTCATTAATGATTCTAGGGCTTTTCTAGATATGAGCAGATGCAAGAAACTGGGCTCATAGAATCTTCTCCTGCAAATATCTAAATATCTGAAGCCCTGTTCTGCCAGTTTTTCCCAGAGCACAGATGCCTCTCTCCTGATCTCAGCCCTGTCCTCCTTTCAGGGGACGTTGAAGGTCGGCGACTGCAGTGGCTACCGACTTCACGCTTGTAGGGCCAGGTGGTGAGCGACAAGGTCTAGCAGGCACGAGCACACAACTAAGTGTGTACGTGTGCTCATCTCTGTTAACAACTCTCTGTCTCCTTCTCCCTTCCCCACCGCCCTTCTCTCTGTTAGAGGCTCCCACCATGTTGCCTTTAGCCTGGTTAACGGGTCTTTCATTTCCCAGGAAATTCCTTCTGTTTGGCAAGCACAGCACTGGAGGCAGTTTTTTCGCAGGAGGAGGGATCTTCCGAAACCCCACTTGCCTCTTGCCTTAGCCCTCACTCCTTCTCCCCCCGGAGGACAAGCGTGCTCAGCTCTCCCCGCCCTTCTCTTCCGGGCCCAGCTGCCTGCCCAGGCCGTGTGCTCTGCTCTGCTCCAGGTCTGCATGGCTGCCTTTGCCTGGGTAAGTCAGCCTAAGGCGGAGGTGAGGGCTCTGAGAGCTGATTCTGCTGACATACAGGCTTCAGTTACAACCTCATTAGGACCAGACTGGCGTTCTGCTATATGTCTCCTTGACTTCAGTATCTCAGTGGGTTTAGAAATCTGCAGGAGATAAAAGCAGTACCATTTGCCTCTTAAAATGCTAACACAGAAAACTTGCCCTGGGTCGTCCCCTGAGTCATTCCCACTGCCCCTCCATCTGTCCCTCTCTCTCTCTTTTGCACACACACACACACGCACACACACGCACGCACACGAAAGTAGGAGGTCCAGTCTCCTCATGCACACAGGGGTCCTGGTTCTAAGGGGAGAAGCCACCTGTGTTTTCAGTCCCCAGGGAGGAGAGAAGTAGGATTGGGGCCCTTCTGTCATCCCCGAGGCTGACCTTGTAGCCACCCTTGCTAAACGCTGTACACAAAACTGTCCCTCTTTCAGGCCCTGGGGCGGCGGCAGTGCCCTCACTTAGATCTTTCAGGGAGAGCAGTGCCGATTCAGACACTGACCCATGCTAAAGCTGTCCAGGTGGCTCTGGTCGAAGCGTACAGACCAGTCCGCGAAGTGCGTTCCTGCAGCTAATGTATCGTGTGCTTGGCGCTAACCTCATACTCATGGAAGGTTTAATAACAGTGAGGACGTATTTCCGAAATAAGTGAACAGAAAAGGAGTAAGTTAATTAAAAAGATTTACCCAGCAAAGACACATGTATGTTTTAATATATGGCCATGGTCTCTGGCGGTCTGTCTATCAAACCAAGGGTTAACCTTCACCTAAGTATTATGTCTTGTTCAGGAAAAGCAGAGGCAGTAGTTCAGCTAAGTCTGCTTAAGTCGCCAGTATGGGCAGAACATCTGGATGAAATCAGATCTTCTATATTCAGTCTTAAGTTGAGGGCTAGAATATTACCTTGAGAAAGAAGAAAATTACTTGGTGTTTTGTTTTCTAGACTAGTTCTTCTTGCTATTGCAACTAAGGATATTACTTTTTAAAGTCATTCAGGCCTGAAAACTCAGAGTGACCTCAGACTCCTCTTAGGCAAATCTGTCCCGGTCCGTGTGTATTTCAGACACACCTGCTTTGACTTTCTAAAGAAAGCAAACCTTTATTTCTTTCTTAAATCCTTCTTTTGTGGATGGACATGGTGCTGAGGGGAATATTCATGAGGAGCTTATGTTCTAGAACTTTATATTCATAACAGAGAACAGTAGATTTGCTAAGTGGAGCAGCTGTCATTCTTTTGTGGAACCATGAGGCAGTTTCAGTGAAGTATGGGGAAGCCAACTGAATTTGCATAATTAAGCGCCAACGCATTTCTCTCTCTCTTTATTTCATTGTGGTAAAAAATACACAACATAAAATTAACCATCTTAACTGTTTGTAGGTGTATGGTTCAGAAGTGTTGACTAGATCCATGTTTTTGTGCAGCTGATCTCTAAAACTCTTTTTTATCTTACAAAACTGAGACTCTACGCCGATTGGACAGCAACCCCCATTTCTGTCTTCCCCTATAGTCCCTGTAGACCACTGTTCTACTTTCTGTTTTAAATTTTATGTATTTATTTGTGGCTGCGTTGGGTCTTCGTTTCTGTGCGAGGGCTTTCTCTAGTTGCGGCGAGCGGGGGCCCCTCTTCATCGCGGCGCGTGGGCCTCTCACTATCGCGGCTTCTCTTGTTGCGGAGCACAGGCTCCGGACGCGCAGGCTCAGTAGTTGTGGCTCACGGGGCCAGTTGCTCCACGGCATGTGGGATCCTCCCAGACCAGGGCTCGAACCCGTGTCCCCTGCATCGGCAGGCAGGCTCTCAACCACTGCGCCACCAGGGAAGCCCTACTTTCTGTTTTTATAACACTTCATAAAGTGAAAGTGGAGCAATGTAGTTTGTCTTTTGTGACTGGATTATTTCAGTATAATGTCCTTAAATTTCATCCATGTTGTAGTGTATGCCAGAATTTCCCTCCTTTTTAGGGCTGAATAGGGTCCCATTGTACGTATAGACCACATTTTCTTTATTAATTCATCCATTGGTGGACAAGGGGTTGCCTCCGCCTCTCGGCTATTGTGAACAGTGCTGCAATGAACATTTGTGCGAAAATATCTCTTTGCGATCCTGCTTTTATTTCTCTTGCATAAATATCCAGAAGTGGGATTGCTGGGTTATAGGGAAATTCTGGTTTTAATTTTTTGAGGAACCTCCATACTGTTCTCCATAGCAGCTGAGCTATTTTCCATTCCCAACAGCAGGGCACAAGGGTTCCAAGAGCGAATGCGTTTCTTAAGATCTGTTACTTGTGCCTCGTGACACACACTTGACCACTTCCAGGCTAAACCCCAAGCTTGCCTTTGTCATTGTCTCCGGCACACTGCAGAGCACACTGCTATCCCCCCAGCCCGGCAGGCGCCAGAGGCTAAGAGAAATGGATTATGTACTGGCGTCTAGTAGGTTCGTTGTAGCTGAGTCACGCTTCTCTGCTTCTCACGTGCAGGTCCTGACCGATACAGCAAAGTCAGCTCAAGCAAAGAGAGAGGGTTCTGGCTGTGTGTTCTGTCCCAGAGGGGTGGCACGGCAGTCACATTTTCTGTGGCTAATGTGTAATCATATTAGTTGTCTCCACACGTGCCCAGCTGGGTCACCCTTCGCTGTCGCCATAATCAGACAAATGTACTAACACACTGAGGCCAAGGCATACATCCTTGCAATACGATCATTTATAATTTTAGGTCTATAAGATTTCATTACGTTTTCCCCACTAACTAGAGTTTCACTATATGGTGCATTGATCTAGGGAAATGCAGGTCCAAGAAGGATATTCCTAGATTTTCTTCCACTTCTTCCAGATTCTCTCTTTTGTGAGTTGGAGACATTAATACCTACTTGTCACAGGCAGGATTTTGCTCCTCATGACTTTTACTCCCTGGTGTTAGGCCTGCACCTATGTTACACAACATGGAAAAAGGGAATTGAGGCTGTGGATGGAATTAAGTTTGCCAGTCAACTGACCTTTTTTTTATTGAAGTGTAGTTGATTTACAATGTTGTGTTAATTTCTGCTGCACCGCAAACAATTCAGATGAAATAGAAATTTTATCCTGGATTATCTGGATGATTCGAAGGTAATCACATGGACCTTTACACTTGGAAAGGGAAGGCAGAAGAGTCAGTTTGAGAGATGTGAGGTTGGACAAAGAGACAGGAAAGATTTGAATCATGAGAAGGACTCAAACCGCTGTGGCTGGCTTTGAAGAAGGAGGGAGGTACCACTAGGCAGGGATTGCAGGCTACCTAGGGAAGTTGGGAACGGCCCTCTGCTGACACCCAGCAGGGATGCGGGACCTTGGTCCTCCCACAGCAAGGAGCTGAAATCCTGCCAACGACTTAAATCGACAAGGAAACAGATTCTCCCCAAGAGCTCCCAGAAGGGAGTGCGGGCCCGCAGACACCTTGATTTTAGCTCAATGAGAGCCATCCAGGACTTCTGACTTACAGACCTGCAGGACAAATAACACATATTGTTTAAAGCCAATAAAATTTGGTAATTTATTATGGAAGCAATTGAAAACTAATATACTACTTCCTAATGTGGTTTTTAGGAGTTAAATGAGGCAGCGTTGGCAAGACCCAGAGCTTGGTCCATAATAAGGGCTCAGTCATTTCTCTGATTATCCCCAATAAAACACAACACAGCCCAATGTGCCCTAAAGAATCCAGGCCCAGAACACAGGAGTCAGGGGCCCTCTGTCTGCACCCTGTACCCTGCCACGTGGGCTATTGTAAATAATACTGCAATAAACGTGGAAGTGCAGATATCATTTTGAGATAGTGTTACGATTTCTTTTGGATATATGCCCAGAAGTAGAATTGCTTGGTTTTATGTTAATTCTATCAATATTTTGTGGGAAAAAAAAAACTGCTTCCCATAGTGGCTACATCAATTTACATTCCCATAAACAGTTAACAAGTGTTTCCTTTTCTCCACATCTTTAACAGCTCTTATCTCTTGTCTTTTTGATAACAACCGCTCTTACATGTTTGAGGCTGGATTTTATTATTATATTTATTGTGTTTATTAAGGTCCAACAGACCTCACATTAGTGTCACTAAAGTTAATATATACAATTCTCTAAGTGCCTTGACATTTCAGTTGCTTTGAATAAATAAACTGAAATACTTTTCTATATTTGGTCAGGGTTTGTCCATCTCAATTGGATAGCTGTATTTCTTAGAATCTGAAATATTTTGATGTGGAAACTTTCTTGTTATTACCAGAAATTATCAACAGAACATTTTCACAAAAATGTATTACCTTTTGCTATTTAGTTAATAGCAACGATTGCAATGGATTAGATGCACCCCAACTTGATGAAAGCTAAACTACAAAGTAGTTCAATCCTAGGAGATGAACAAAAGATCTTCTTAATAAAAGAGTGTGAGCTAATAAATGTAGGGCTTTTTGAATTCACAAGGAAGGAAATGCATGTACTATTATCATTTTGCAAAACCCCCAATAAATTAACCAATTCAGACAAGAATCGATAAAAGACGTTAAGACAATTAGTGATGGTTATGGAGGAGAGGATATTGGCAAGGTGGCCAGCACATCACACCACAGATTTTTTGATAATTGCAAAGGAGAAACTTACCTTTACCATGGATCTCTCTGGTGGTCACCACTTCAGTACAGTGATATAATTTAGCCTTAATAGTAGTGGGTCTGCATAAAGGTATATATCTAAAGATGACTCAGTATGGATTATCCAACATCATTTATGACACATTCTTACCAAGATTGTTTGATCAAGTGTAAATAGCCTTTGGACTTAACTTCAGATTATAGGAAATAAAGAGGATAGAGGAACAATAAACTACAGGATGGAGTTCAAGCCTCCTGGTCCAGAAAATATACACTGTGCAGTCGACCTTGGTCTAGAAGGCAGAAAAATCACTACATCTAGTCTTGGCCACTTAAATCAGAAGGGGAAGCTCACCTAAACTTGCAGGAATCTTTCTCCCAAGAGATTATAGGGGATGATCACCAATTACCAATTAAATCTTTTCATCTTTGACCCTACATTAAACGCTTTTTTCTTTAATCCTGAAAAGACATTTGTTTCCATTAAAACAGGCATATGTATTAGGAATAACATTGAAGGGGCTATCAATTATTGACGTGGCTACAACAATCATTTTGCAGAAGAAGCACCATCTAAGTTTTCTTAGATGAGGAACAGGGACAGGGAAAGGACGAATATCGTCTTTATAGGCATTCAGTGGAGGTGGGAAAGGGTATTATAGGCAGTGGAACAGGACTGTCCGTGAAAGCAGCGTCTGGTTTTTCAGGGGTGTGGAGTATATGAAGAGGGGAGATATGGACAAATGGGTCTGGCTTGGGGATCATTCATGGCCTTGCATGCACAGTAAAACATTCTTATACCTGGCTCTTTGAGTTTTCAGTGAGAGTTTCTACAACTTGATGTGTTAATGTTTATGATAATTTAAACAAGCTAATGTAAATATAGTTGGGAGCTGGGGATGATTATCTCTATTAGTTACTGGAGGGTATTGCTATACCAAATAAACCCTAAAGTCTATATCTTTTTGGACATCATTATCCATTCAAGCAGCACAGATTGTAAATTCTACTGACTTGTGTTGATGCACAGTTAACATTTTCTTCTTCATGCCTTTCTCTTGCCCTGATCAAAGTTGATTTCAGCATTATTACTGACGTCTCAGGTTTCTCGAATCTCATTTTTCCAATCTGATATACTTCTATCCTTATTGATACTTATCTTTCACCTGAAGTATCTTACTTGGCTATCAAAATTGCTAAAGTCTTTGAATAACTGCCAAATCAGAGCAAGCCATCTCTGAATATTAAACAGGTTTTGAAATTGCATGGAACTATCCAGGATCTATTAACTCCATGTTCTCTGCTTAATATGACCATGACTTTTTTTACACCCCATCCAGTGGTATCATGTATGAATTTCGTCCCCTGTTCCATTTATATCAACACATACCTGATGTACAATTCATACTGTTTCTTGTATCTTGGTTTCAATTTATTTCCCGTTTGTGTGCCCTGAATGTATGCATCTACCTCACCGTGTCTCTATTTAGATGCACGTGTCTATGGAACCGGGTCTAACAGTGTCTGTAATATCTCACTCCAATATTTGCCCAACTGAGCCTGGGTGAGTCTCAAGTTTCTCCTCCAAACCGCATCTCTCATTACTTTTGTTGTCTCTTCTTTTTCTTTTCTTTCAGAAATGATCACAAGAAAATAATTGAAATTTACTTAGACGAAGGTGAAACTACTAATAACCATTAATAATATCCCTTCCAATCTGATTGCACGGGAACCAAAGCTTTATATGACAGAAATGAAGTTCTAAAGGAGGACTTGCAGGTGCTGGAGAACCAGGAAGGTTGGAGGGTGTCTGGGTGAGTTAAAAGGACTCACAGGGAGCCCTTGGATTCTTCCCACTTCACACTGACTGTGATGCAGTCTTGAACACATTTCCCAACAGTTCTCAGCCACAGCTTACCCATCTGTATACTGTAAGTAATAATCTCTTTCCCATCTCTCACAGGTTGATATGAGAGCAAGTGTAAGAGGCAGAACCTTGGAATTTCCTAAGAGGAATCACATAACGGTCTTTGCCAACTCAGAACCAGCATCATGACTACACAGGGCATGGCAGGAAGGGAGGCCCCTCAAAGCCCATTTGCCAGGAATGATCGCTTCTTGCTTGGGGTGGGAACTGTAAGTGAATCTTGAGTGTGCTTACCAGCTTGGCTTTGAATGTAAATGCTAATAATACTGTCTTGACGTTTTGATCGATCACTTCACACCTAATATAACATGAATTATGAAATGGTGTGTAATCTAGTATCTCAACAATTGCATTACCCTACATTTGTTGTGGCATGTTATAATTTACAAAATATTTTAAAAGCAACTATTGTCTAATTTGAATTTCAAAACAGCCTTATAGGATTGCAATTTTTACTCCATTTGAGAATGAGGAAATTGAGTTTTTTGATACATTTGGTCTATCATTCTTTCAATAAATATTGAAATAACTTTTTATTACATTGTATAAGCAATAGCTCCTTCAGTGTCTTTATAAGAGTACTGTATTGTTTTGAAGAGACAAAAACTTCTTCTTAGTGCCTCTGTGATTAGACCTTTACCCAGCTCTTCATACCTATCATGTTCTAGCAGCTGTATGTAACTTCTGGCTTGATTCTTTGTACAACACTGTACATAATTAAGCATTTGGAAATGCTTCAAGGACAATTTGAAGGTGATGTTTAAAAGTCTGGAATTATCTCCTTCGGTCCTCTGCATTTGCTAGATACACACAATTTCTCTTCCAGTGTCCACCCTCACTCGACAGTTACAAACAATTCATCTAGTGCTTTCGCTTTAAAATATTATCAGGAATTTATTTTTATAGTTTTAACCACGCTTGCAGATTTTTTGATGCACTGCTATCAGCCATATTTGTTGCAAAGGAACTCTATGAAACAGATTTGTCTTTTCTACTTGCAAATAATCAGATGAATTTATGTCTGTGTCAATGCGAGGTGATTGTGGACACTAAAGATAAGTGACTGCAAATTGTGTTACATGGGAAAAAAAAGTGCAGCTACAGAAAAGTATGAAAAGACATTTACAAGCTTTTAGAAACAGCTGTATTTTGATCATTTATTCACATCTTAGCAAAGGCAATTATATTTCAAAATGGGAAATGTGATTTTTCATTTTGAAATATAATTATAGTTCATGGAGGAATCTGGAAGGATGTTTATTTTAAGGCTCATCTCTCTAGGTATTAGATGATAATGGCGGTTATTAGATGTGAAAGAGAAATGGAAGACGCAGCCCCTCCCCTGGAGTTCCGATCGGGTGGCGCTCATTTTGCATGATGGACAATTGTGCCAAAGGGACAAAAATATTCAGTAACAGCCGCTGAAAGCTGACAACGTCAATAACAGAACTTATTTAAGATTAATTTAAAACACGAACCTTCAAAATAACGTGAGTGTATTGTTTCCAGGCAATTTACTTACCTCTTTTGCCCTCATATTGGAAAGTAAATGAATCACTTATCAGCAAAAGTCAAAGCTGGCTCAAGTCTTTTGAAATTTTACATTTCTCTGTCCGTGAAACCCGTAAACCATTTTGAGTTCAGTTTAAAGAAGTGGTTTTCACCCCGAGAAAGAAGATCTTCAAGAATAATCTCAGGGACACTTGCCCCATACCTATTATTTGTTGTACTGAACTATCCATAGTGTAGATTCACAGTTCTGTGAATACAAGTGAAAACTGTACCAAACATACAATCTAGTGCAATTCTATTGTTTTAGAGAAAAAGAGAGAAGAAGGAGAAGTAGAGGGGGAGGAGGAGAGAAGGGAGTGGGGGAAGAGGGGCAGAAAGAGACAAATCAAATGATTGTACTGAAAGCAAACAGTTCATGGCAAAACCTAGACTAGGATTTTCCATCTCCAGGCAGAAAATCACAGTGGTAGAGAGCTTCACTTCTAAGCTGTGTCACACGCAGTTCACTATTTACTAAGTGTGTGACCTTGAGTAAATTCCTAACCCTAACTCTACATCAATTTCCCCATCTGTAAAATGAGAGTACTATATTACCTATCTCATGGGATTGTTGAGAGAATTAAGTGAAATAGCATGTGTACAGCATTTAACAGAGGGCATGCGTGTGTGTTTGCACGAGTGCAAATGTCAGTGTTGGCACAGGTCTTGTGGTCAATTTCATCGCTACCGTTTTACCTGGTATACTGGCTCTCTTAACTTCACAGATTACATCATAATTCTGTACTGAGGGCTCCTGCCTCTGTTTTTCCAGTCTCATCTCTGGTCAAAGGTGATGCCTCGAGTGGGTTTCCAAGTCAGAATTCTCAGAGCAACTGTTGAGAATTAAAACTTAAAAAGAAATTAATTATCACATATGGCATCACTGGGTGGGTTGATCTGAATGTTTGCAGTCTGTTTGAACTCTGACAAAGAAGGGAAATCAGAGTGATTACTTTTGAATGTGAACTTGCTTTTGAATAACAGACACAGTTGGAATTCTTGTAAAATGCATCATCAGAGCCATCCCAGGAGGTTGCAAGGCTGACCCCACTTCTATCTTGATATGAAGTTCATTATTTCTTCTAGTTGTCACGCAGGGAGACCGATTTCAGCTGATTACATGACGGAACTTTCTAATAGAACTATTCAAAAAAGGAATTGTCTGCCTCAGGGGCGTGAGCCTCTGCCAGGGTCTAAGCAGGGGCTGAGGGAAGCAAGTGGAAGATCCAGCAGCAGGGATTGGAGTGGCAGGTGGGTGGGCTGGTAAACAGATGTTAACAATTCTTTCCAGAACTAAGATTTTAGGTCT
Organism: Neophocaena asiaeorientalis asiaeorientalis; assembly: GCF_003031525.2. Taxonomy (NCBI): domain Eukaryota; kingdom Metazoa; phylum Chordata; class Mammalia; order Artiodactyla; family Phocoenidae; genus Neophocaena; species Neophocaena asiaeorientalis. The sequence continues at coordinate 5,227,197 of NW_020173037.1, forward strand.
GGAATTCTTGGATTAAAACTAGTACTAAAGTTAGGGAACCTTTCCTTCTGCATTTCTTTAGCCCATATGGGGTTATGCTGCTTTGTTACAGTAACGAAACACAAGCATACTTCCTTGTTTTTTTTAAATGAGGTGAAATTCACATAAAACTGACCATTTTTAAAGTGAGCAATTCAACAGGATTTAGTATATTCACAGTGCTGTGCAACCGGGACTTTTATCTAAATCCAAAACACTTTAATCACCCCAAAGGGAAACCCATACCTCTTAACTCCCCACTACCCCTCTCCCCAGTGCCCCCAAACCACTAATGTGCTTCCTGTCTCAATGGATTTGCTGATTTGGGGTGTTTCATATAAATGGAGTCATGTCATTTGTGAGTTTTGAGACTGGCTTCTTTCACCAAGCATAATGTTTTAGAGGTTCACTCATGTTGTAGCATATATCAATAATTCATTCCTTTTTGGGGCCGAAAAATATTCCACCGTGTGTACATGCTGCAATTTGTTTATTTGCTCATCTGTTGATGGACGTTTGGCTGTAGTAACAGTGCTTCTATGAACATGCATGTACATGTATTTGTGTAAGTACCTGCTTTCATTTCTTGTAGATCTATACCTAAGAGTGGAATAACTGGGTCATATGGTAATTCTATGTTTAATCTTTTGAGGAACGGCCAAGTTATTTTCCACAGCAGGTGAACCAGTTTATTTTTCTACCATTGATGTACGAGAGTTCCAAATTCTTCACATCTTCGCCATACTTGTTATTTTCTGGTTAAAAAAATAGCCATCTTCGGGGGTATGAAGTGGTGTCTCATTGTGGTTTTGATTTGCATTTTCCTAATGACTAATGATATTGAGCAACTTTTCACGTGTTTGTTGTTCATTTGTATATCTTCCCTGGAGAAATGTCTATTCAAATTATTTGCCCATTTTTAAATTGTTTGGTCTTTTTGTTCTTGAGTTGTAAGAGTTCCTTATATAGTCTGGTTATTAGACTTTTTAGATACATAATTTACAGATATCTTTCCCATTCTGTAGGTTGCCTTTTCACTTTCTAGATTATGTCTTTTGACGCACAAAAATTTTACATTTTGATGAAGTACAATTTAATGCTTTTTCTTTTCCTGTTTGTGTTTTTGGTAGCATGTCTAAGAATCCACTGCCCAATCTACAGTCATAAAGATTTACTTCTGTGTTTTCTTCTAAGAGTTTTACGGCCTTACCCCTTATATTTAAGTCACTGACTCCTTTTAAGTTAATTTTTGTATACGGTGCAAGGTAGGCATTCATTCTTTTGCATGTAAATATGCAGTTGTCTCAACACCATTCATTCAAAAGACTATTTTTCCCCCTTTGAATAGTTTTGACACTCTTGTCAATTATCAATTGACTATAGACGTCTGGATTTATTTCTGGACTCTCAATTCCATTCCATTGATCTATATGTCTATTATTACTTCCTTGATGACTGTAGCTTTGTAGTAAGTGTTGAAACTGGGAAGTGTGAGTCCTCCAAATTTATTTTTCTTTTCCAGCATTGTTTTGACTATTCAGAGCCTCTTGCAAGTCCCTATGAATTTGAAGATCAGCTTTTCCATATCTGCAAAAAAGACCATTAGAATTTTGATAAAGAATGCAGTGAATCTTTAAATCAGTTTGGGTATTACTGCCATCTTAACAATAGTAAGTTTTCCAGTCCATAAACATGGCTGTCTTTCCATTTTATTTAAGTCTTTGTTTAATTTTTTTCAGCAATGTTCTGTAGTTTTCGGTGTATCAGTCTTTCACCTTCTTACTTAAATGCATATGTAGGAACTTTATTCTTTTGGATGCTATTGTAAATAGAACAGTTTTATTAATATACTTTTTAGATTGCCCATTGCTGGTGTAAAGAAACACAGCTGATCTTTGTGTGTAGATCTTGTAGTGTACAATTTTGCTGAATTTATTATCTTGAGTAATTTTTTCTATGAATTCCCTAGATTTCCTATATATATGATGTCTTCTGTGAATAGAGATAGTTTTATTTATTCTCTTTCAAATTTGATACCTTTTACTGATTTTTCTTGCCTAATAATTGGTCTGAATAGAACTTTCAGCACAATGTTGAATAGCAGTGATGAAACTGGGCATCTTTGTCTTTTTTTTTTTTGTGGTACGCGGGCCTCTCACTGTTATGGCCTCTCCCGCTGCGGAGTACAGGCCCCGGACACGCAGGCCCAGTGGCCATGGCTCACGGGCTTAGCCGCTCCCCGGCATGTGGGATCCTCCCGGACCGGGGCACAAACCCGTGTCCCCTGCATCGGCAGGCAGACTCTCACCACTGCGCCACCAGGGAAGCCCTTTGTCTTTTTCTTGATCTTAGAGGAAAAGTTTTCAGACTTTCACAATTGAGTACAATGTTAGTTGTGGGTATTTAATTAATGCCTTTTTATCATGTTGAAAAAGTTTCCTCCATTCCCAGTTTTCTGGGTGTTCTTATCATGAAGGGGTGTTTGTTAAATATTCAAATGCTTTTTCTGTGTCAATTGATATGATCACTTGGTCTGTTTCTTTATTCTATTAATGCAGTATATTATATAGATTGATATTCTTATCTTTGCATTCCTGGGATAAACCCCACTTAGTCATGGCATATAATCCCTTTAACATGCTGTTGGATTTAGTTTGCTAGTAATTTGTTGAGAATTTTCACATCAATATCTGTAAGGGAGATCGATCTATGGTATTATTTTCTTGTGGTGTCTTCTGGCTTTGGCATTAGGCTAACACTGGCCTCATAGAATGAGTCGGGGTGTATCCCCTCTTATATTTTTTGGAATTGCTTGAGAAGGCTTGGCATTAATTCTTCTGTAAATGTTTGCTGGAATTTATTGGTGAGGCCATCTGGCCTGGACTTTAGTTTGTTGGGATAATTTCTTCCTTTTATCCTGGAAAAGCATTTGGAAATACTCCTGAAGTATTCTTTATATCTGGGAAAAACAGTCCTTCATATTTTTCTGGGTTAAACTTCGATGGTCAGCCAGTTCTTCTGAACTACCAACTGAAGTCTTACGGAGTTTTTTGCATTTAATCTTTGCTTTGTGAGAGAGACGGGGTCATGGTTCAGAATCTTTTATTCACGTTTGTAATTTCTTTATCCTCAGGATTAGCAGTCATCTTTTTTTTTCTTTGTATTTGGTTTAACTAGATTTAAAACTGCGATGTTTCGGACTTTTGTCATTCAATGCTAGATTTTGCTATGTAGATGCGTCCTATAGATCTACTGACCACAGAAGCAATGCACAAGTTTCCTGATTTGGTTGGCTTTTTTTTTGTTTTAATGCTAAATAAATAGCATATAAAATCCTGCTTTGATCTATTTCTCTTGAGACATGTGTTAATTTACATAGGTGACTCTCCAGATTAGCTGATGCTTAGCACTTTAAATAACAAAAATTTATTAAAAAACAAAGGATACATTTAACTTTTTTTCCACACAGTGCTTTGCGCTTGTTAAACATAGTGTCCAGGTTAGAACTGGATGTTCTCCTTGATCACTCAGGAAACAGCACAATGAGCCTTTTATTGGGCAGTGCTATACTACAGACACTCAAGTGTGTAGCTTTCTTCCTGCATCATGGCTCTTCTTTTTCTACCCCAATCAGAGCTATGATTTCCCTTTTCACTATACTTTCTGTACATCTGACCTAAAAGCTTTCTACTTTTCTCAATAATAAATGACTATTAGTTTTCCAGCAGAATGGAGAGAAATGAGGAGACTAAATACACTTTGTGTTCAAGCAAATAAGTACCTGAAGTACTTCTCAATGGGGCTGTTCTCATATTCTTAGAGAAGTGGGCAAGATCAGAAGCTTATGGAAAAACGACTCAAGGCTGATTTTACCAGGAAAAAAAATGGGGAGAAAAGCGTGTACCGTTTCAAGTACCTACCACATGTCTTATGTATAACATCATTTACTCTTCAGCCCAGTTCTGTTAGCTATGTATTGCTGTCCCCATTACATTTAAAGGAATGGAGATTTAGGGACGATGAGAGACTCAGCCCAAGTTACACATCATAGTGAGAAAATTAAGCTTCTGTTTAAATCCCTGATTTCAAAACCCGTGCTCCTTATTTGCACCTTGCCTCTACTCTTTGCTGTCATCATATGCTAGCTAGACTGCCTCTGTTAATGAGAGGTTATGGCATGTAGGTATCGAGGGGTAGCCTGGTGGTATTTGGAGGAGGAAGCTTTTTTTCATTGTCCATACATGAATCTTACCCACTAAATGGCAGTAACATTCCCTGGTGATCAGGACAACCAAGAAATTCTACACCACCACCCCTCCAAACACAGATACACACGTATGTTTTTACATGCCTTCACTGAGAGCCATTGAAAGACATTAGTCTAACACTTAACCACCTTAAAGTGAGTTTTCAGCTTTGCAGCATACACAGAGATTGACACCCTTCATAGAACAACAATGCGTTTGAGAAGAAATCAAGCATTAATCACATTTCTTCAAGGATAGCTACAGACTAGGAAAGGTGCCATTTTCAGTTGAAGAGGTGTGAAGATTATCATATAGTACTGAGTTTTTAAAGAACACTTCTAAGTAACAAAACATGACTATTTGGAAGTTCTTAATTAAATCAGTGTGAGAAGTCCCCCCAACCCCTTTTCCCCACACCATTCAGTGCAAAGCAAGCAGGTAGGAGAAAATCCAAGCTCCCAGCTTATCCCTGGAGAAGGAAGTACTTTAAATCAAAGAGACAAAAAAGAACATTATATGATGATTAAAGTCTCAATTCATCAGGAAGATATAATAATTATAAATATATATGCACCCGACATCAAAATACCTCAATATAAATATAAAGGAAACGTTGATAGAACTGAAGGGAGAAATAGACAGCAATACAGAAAGAGTAGGAGACTTCAGTACCTCACTATCAATAACAGATAGAACTTTCAGACAGAAATCAGTACAGAAACAGCAGACTTGAACAACAGTATAGATCAATGGACCTAACATATATATATAGAACCTTCCGCCCAACAGCAGCAGAATACACATTTTTTTCAAGTGCACACAGAATATTCTCCAAGATATATTCCATGTTAGGTCACAAAACAAGTCTTAACAAATTTTAGAAGATTGAAATCATGCCAAGTATCTTTTCCAGCAACAATAGAATGAGACTAGAAATCAAAAGCAGAATGAAAACTGAAAAATTTACAAGTGTGTGACAATTAACAACATAGTATTGAACAGCCAATGGGTCAAAGAAGAAATCAAAGGAAATTAGAAAATATCTTGGGACATGGACAGGGGCAGATCGAGTGGACAACAGTGGATGGATAACAGGACAAAGTATTTTAGTGGAGCAGCAGTGTGGAATTTTGAGCAAACAGGAGCATCTGGGAATTTCAATTCCCTCCACTCTCAGATGCGTGAAGGAGACTCTGTCAGTTCTTTGCCCAGATTCCCTGGACCTCTTTGACCATTCCTGCCTGCTCTTCAATTCTGTACATTTTTCCTGCTAACACAGAATCCACAACTCTTTTCAGGACATGGTAGGGAAGGAGATGTCTGAAAGTTTACATGCTCTGGACAGTCGTTAACTAACGTCCAACTGGTGCCCGGATACAAAAGCCTTTGCCTTGGTCAGTACAGACCCTGAAGCATCATTTACACCTAGAGTTCCTCTGTGGGATCAAGCTGAGTCTGGGAGTTTACCTGAAACCACATCCTTGTTTAGCTTCTTCCCCTTTTCCACACCCCCCCACCTTTTTTCAGCAAGGAAGTATTTTTAAATTAAGATATGCACATTGTCTTTTTAGACATAATGCTACTGCACACTCGATAGACTACAGTATGGTGTAAACATAACTTTTATATGCACTGGGAAACCAAATATTTCGTATGACTTGCTTTATTGCAATATTCACTTTATTGAGGTGGTCTGGAACCGAACCCACAATATCTCTGAGGTATGCCGGTACGTGGCTTAGGCTTTGGACCATTTTCTTTCGTTTGGCTGTACTTTCTGTGAGGCATGGAGTCAAAGGAAAACTCACAAAGTTATGTTTCTTGTAATATTTTCTCCACCCAAGAAACATTTTGGAAATACACTTTAGCAGACATGTGACATACCAAAACCCAATTGTGGTCCTGCTGCCTGCGAAGCTTCGCCAAGGCTTCTTCACACAGATGCTCAACGTTTACACAGAGCATACCTGACTGTTCTATCATTCACCCACAAAATACACCGCTCCTTCCACATAGACTGTGGTTTCCAAGGCAACAGAGAGCTCCTCTAACAATAAAAGCACACACAAGTTGATTTCCATTCCTACATGCCAAATCGTAACCTCTTTCTCCAACCAGAGTGCTTAAGTTTCCCCAAAGGAAGGCAGAGCTAAGGATGAAGTACTAATAGAAGAAATGTTTTAATGTGTCAGCACAGGTGGGTGCTATGAAGAAGAAACATTTGTTTAAGAGACTTGTAGAGTGAGGTTTTATGGGGATCATTTGGGTAGAGGGTGAAGGATGACTAGAGAAGATATAAGTTATTACTAACCTGGAAGGACACTCGTAATGTTGGGGGAGAGAAGACCCATCTTCCCTCTACTGCAGAAGTCTCTTGATAAACTAAGCCTCTAGTTCTTCCTTTGTAGCAAGTTTGTTGAAAATGATCTTCACCCTCTCATTTTCCATTCGTTCTAGAACCCACCAGAATCTAGAGCCCAACATGTTAGAACTACTCTTACAAGGCCACCTAAGTCCTTCTAGAGGCCAAATCCAGTGGTCATTTGTCCATCCTGATACTTTTGTTGATTGACCTTCCATGCTGTCTCTCTTTTCTCCTTCTTCCAGGAAACCGCTCTTTTCCTTTCCCCTACTGTTCCCTCATTCTCCTTTGCAGTCTGCTCTTTCTCTGCCAATGCTTTTAGTGTGACTCTCTCCCCATCTCTTTTCTCTCCTAATTCTACATATCTCTCTAGGCAACGGTCCCTAAACTTGCTGGTACAGTAGAATCACTTGAGAATCTTGTAAAAGTTCTAAAGCTCAGGCCAGAGTGCAGCCCTGGGGTTGAGATGCATCAGTATATTTTCAGATTCTCCCAGGAGATTCCAGAATGCAGACAAGTTTGGGAAACCACTGCCCTGGAGGGGTTCCTCTCCTCCTAATTAGCTCCAGATTAGCCAATGAGCAATATGCCAGGCTCGTGCCTTTTCCGGGACTAATCACATCTGTGACATTGACTCAGTTACCCCTTCTTGAAATTCTTCAATCGTGTCTCATTATTTCAGGATAAAATTAAAAACTGTTACCAGGACAGTCAAGGCTCCCATCGTCTGGTCTCTGCTCACTTTCAAAGGCCCATGTCATACCACTCTTCTGTCACACTGAAAAGCTTTCAGGCACATTCCCGTCCTTGCGCCTGGAACAACCCTCTTCATCTGGTTAATTCCAGCTTGTCCTTCAAAGGACAAGTCTCAGCCCAGACATTTCCCTAATGCCTCCTCCTCTCACTGCACGGTGAGGTTTTTTTTATTTATTTATTTTTTTGCGGTGCGCTGGCCTCTCACTGTTGTGGCCTCTCCCGTTGCGGAGCACAGGCTCTGGACACGCAGGCTCAGCGGCCATGGCTCACGGGTCCAGCCGCTCCACGGCATGTGGGATCTTCCCGGACCGGGGCACGAACCCGTGTCCCCTGCATCGGCAGGCGGACTCTCAACCGCTGCGCCACCAGGGAAGCCCACGGTGAGTTTATTGAACATAGCTTTTACTCCATTTATATCTTTTAATTGGTTTATCTTGTAGTAGACTGGAATTTATTTGAGGACAGAGTATTTGCTTCTCATTTCTCTACAGAGTGCAGAGTGCCTTGAGCACACGGAATGTTCAGTGCTCGATGAATGAATGAATAGGAGAACATGATGGTTGAAAAGCTTTTTCATTGAAGCCTTATTCAGAAAAACTTTAATCAGTTTTATTTCTTCAAGAAGGGGGGAGGGCCACAGAGCCACAAAGCTCCCACGTAGTTTTCCTGCGGGTGCCGGGGTGTTCTTCCCTTCCTCATGCTCTCTTCTTGTTTATCTGGCAACTGGAGCACCTGGAAGCACAATCCAGGTAGTGAAACGAGTTTTCATGATGCTTGAGAATCACCCTGAACGCTGTTTCCAGCAGCTAAAACTTCAGCAAAAGCTGTTGGGCCAAAAAGGAGCTATTTCCACAGCTGGATGTTACAAGCAGCCACCTGTTAGCAAGAAGCTTGGGCAACTTTGGGGTCAGAAGGGGGTCTGGGGCATGTATTTGTCACAGAATGTCTGAGCGTCCCCATCCCTGACCAGAGAGAGGTAAGATCATCTTTTTAAAAAACATTTCTCTTAGGAGTAAGATCAAAAGTTTGCACTGTTTCTATGACTATGCAGTTCTACAAACTCGGTCTTGAGAACATCCTTTGAAAACTGGCATGAAAACTACAACTTAAAAAACATAAGTTGTGGGTAAATATTTCGCCTTTTTGCATATTGTAGTTTGGAGCCATGCTTTTCCTCTCTGTGAGTGTAGAGAGAGAGAGGCCATGTGAGGAGCTTCCTTGGAGCTCTTTTGTCTGTACCGTGGGTAATTCTGGGCTGGAGGTTCTGCAGTGCCCTGGTAGGATGCAAGGAAACAAAGCATGTCCTTATGTTGTTCCTCAAGTCCAAATGTCCCTAGGTAACCCCACTTTTGTCTTTCTACCTTTCAGAGACATCCTATGCTTATTGTATTATGACCAGGGCTTTTAACTTGTATGAGGGAGCACCTTGGAGCAATGGGGCTGCTTTGTGGCCAGAACAGGAATTGTCTATCGTCTTTGGAAGGTCAAAATATGTACTAATCTGTTAGGTTGTAGAAAAATGATTACAAATACAGGGGACTTTCCAGCATGCCTGTGTGTCTTTTGTGAGTGTGTCTTCATTCCTGCTCTAATTGGTTTATCTGCTGACATTCCAAAGCAATACTTTTCGGTCATTACCTCTTTGGTGGTTGCTGCTGTTGCTGGAAGATAGAATTTTTGTCTGTAACTCTTACCTCAATGTTTCCTTCAATTTATTTCAGCTTGTTAGAAGATAGAATTAGAAAGAAGGCAGTAGTCGAGTTGCAAATAGGACCTACTATTTCTTGCTATGCCATTGCTCTCCAACAATAGTAATCAAAGGGGAAGATAGAAGATTGCATTTCTGTGAGGATAATGTTTTTGGACAACCCATGCCTGGCTAAATGAAAGCCAATAAATATATGTATTTTATATATATTTATATTTTAAAAGTTTTAAAGTAGATATATATGTATACTTTATAAGATTTAAAATGTTACCTTGACATCTGAAACAGGATCTCATTATTCAGACCATAACTGCACTGCTAAAGTTAAGTTTGGGGGATGCATCTTGGGTTTTAGAAGAGCGTCTCTCTGTACCAGCTGGAAATGTTGGCTGCTTTAGAGTTTCATGCAAATCAGATCTCAAAAGAACACTAACTGGGCAGCGCACATGAAGTTTCATTCTGTCCCCATTAGAGGCGGTTAGAGGTGACCCTGGGACTAACAAAAGAGAATCTTTAGAAAACATTATTTTTTCTGATTCTGAGATTTATTTTCTTATTACTTTGTGAGTGAGGTACCTCATTTTGAAATTAAAACCTTCCATTCTTAGGTTTTCATATTTTAAAAGTCTCAACTGACATCAAATTTTATCTGGAAGAGATTTCTTTATGCTTCTGTGATAGAAATTTGTTTCTCTTAGAACACATCATGAAATGAAAATGGCTGATCTAAACCACACATATTGATTCTCTTAGGGGATTTAGGGGAAAAAAAGAAAACATGTTGTGTGGTATTTGTTTCTTTGTGATGCTGAAATGGAAATGTTTGAAGGCAGTGGAAGTTCTCCCATGCTGGGCACAAGGGTTGTACCCAGTTGGATCAACTTACTTATCTTCACTTGTTGCCTCCTAAGATTTGCCTACACATCAGTAGATTTACAAGAAAACTTTTGTTTTTTCTTTACGTGTGATTAGACAGTAAAATTATCTGCAGTTTCCTGTAAAAATAATTAAGACAAAACAGGATGTTGCTTTAAAAAAAATCTCCCTGGAACTCATCTTTTCCTCCTCAACCTGCTGCCGCCCTTGGGTCTCCCTCCCTCATTTCACAAAAGGAGCTAAAAGCCCATGTGCCTTTGATGGAAACATTTCCTTCTTTGTTCAAAGTTGAGGGAGATGGCGAATTATTAGAACCCTGACTGTATTAGAATCCCAACAGGTTTTGTCACCCAAATATAAAAATACAACAAACTAACTGGAGTCAAAGATGATGATACCATGTATCATCGTAGAATTATTTTCTGATTAAAAACCTGTTGCTCTAGTATTACAGAATGTAAAGAGAACGCATTAGTGAATGGTCATGAGTACAGATCCGACAGCTACCCGTCCAGATTTGAGTCCCAGGCCTACCACTTTCCAGCCCTGTGACCTCAGGCTGTCCACTGACCATCTAGATGCTTCAGATTTCTCTCTTGAAACGGGGAAGTTCCTACTTCGGAAGCAGTGGTTCTCACTCCTAGATGCAGATCGTGTTCGGGACTTGAAAGAGTACAGAGGCCCAGGCTCCCTTCCCCGCAATCCCGTTTCCTCGTTTCGGGTGAGACCCAGGGACCAGCAGGTGTCACTCTCCCCCTCTCCAGGAGAATCTAACGTGCAGCTATATGTGAGAACCATAGTCCAAACACCACCGTCCAAGGACTGGTCCCTGAATGCTCAGTATCAGCTCCACCGGGGAGCTCGTTAGAGATGTCTCCGCCTCTCAGGCTCCACCCTGAGCTGTTGATTTGGAACCTGCATTTTCACAAGGTCCCCGGGTGATTTCTCTGCCTCCTGAAGTTTGAAAAGCATTGGTCTAACTCATGTGAGGATTAAATGAGAGACCCAAGCCATTCGAGCAGTGCCCGGCGAGTAGCAAACTCTGAATAAAAGTTATGTTTGGTATTTTCTCCATTGCTTTGTTTGGGGCATGTGTGTGTGTGTGTCTTCTCTCTTTCCAATGGGTCTTCCCCACTAAAACCCTTTAGAGCACCTCCTATATCTGGTTCATTTTTCTATTCCTAGCGCCCAGGGTAGTGTCTGGAATATGACATAGGTGACAATAAATATCTGTTGGAAGGACTAGGGACGTAGGCTCTTGGGAAGTGTTTTCTAGCACTGATTCTTCTGTTCATTCAACGTGGAACCTGAGCCAAGGTCTTCTAGCTCTGAACCTCACTTTCTTACCAGTACATTGAAGGAGTGGCCATATAGCCTCCAAATCACATTTCAATTCTAACTTCAAGTAATTTTAATACACGGGTATGCATGGCTGAACTCATTTTTGGGTAGGGTGTTGCTTGTTTGTTTCACTATTGCTTATTAAGCAAACTGAATGTTCTGATTTTTTTTTTTTTTGCGCTACGCGGGCCTCTCACTGTTGTGGCCTCTCCCGTTGCGGAGCACAGGCTCCGGACGCGCAGGCTCGGCGGCCATGGCTCACGGGCCCAGCCGCCCCGCGGCATGTGGGATCCTCCCGGACCGGGGCACGAACCCGTGTCCCCTGCATCAGCAGGCGGACTCTCAACCACTGCGCCACCAGGGAAGCCCATGTTCTGATATTTTTAACTGAGTAGAACGATATGAGAAAGGCACAGCCTGGTTACCGCTGTGCAAATTTAACCCACTTGACAATGTAGAGTAGCTTTCAATCATGACTGCGTTGTGTAATAGAACACCTGGAACCTTAAAATACTGATGCCCAGGCTGACCTTAAAGAAATTCTGATTTATATTCTGTTAGAAAAAAGACAAAAAATGGATCCCTGTGCAGGTATTTATTTTTAGACACTCTATACTTGATTCGAAAGGGCAGCCAGGGTTGAGATCCCTGCTAGGGATGACCCCTAATCCTGCAGAGTTTCAAAATAATTTTACTTACCTTTTTATATTCACGTGGCTATGGAGAGACAGGTACTGAGACATGGTGCCTGGAGTAAGGTCCAGGCCTGCAGTAAGAGAACATTTCACCGTTCAGTTATATCATCTGCTTTCGGGCTACTCCGTGTTACTGTGTCTGCCAGTTACCTTATTCCCATGCTTGTGACACAAGTATGTGGTCCTGGGAGGATCCTGGTGCTATATTATTTACCATGATTAGAAGTCTACCAAATTAGGACATTTAATATGTATGTGTGAACATATATACACGTGTGTGCTATGTATATGAAATACGTGGTCACACGTGTTTGAAATTATGGCTTAATTTCTGTTTTAAACAAAAGACATCTTATGTTAATAATTACCATTCTGATTCTGTTTCATAGGTGTTTTGTATCCATAGCTAGAACAAAGGTCGCTTACCTATTTCTGGTATTATATAATTAAAAAAAAAACAAAGATTGTTCTATGTCTTTATATGAGGCCATAATGGAACTCTTGTTTCACCCCTGCCCTGGAAACCCACATCTAAACTTACTAAACTGAACAAATGTATTGATTCCAACATAATCACGTGAAGGTGGTATTATAGTTGGTCATTGAATGAATATTTTGAATGTTTTATTTCTCCTTTATTTTCTCTCTTTCTAAGAAAATAAAGGTGAAAATAAAGTTGGCTTCTATGTAGTAATGTGTGTTCATGCTAAAATCACTGGACACTTTACAGCAAGCCCCAGCATCTGAAAAAATGAAACATGGCATTCTCTGTTTTTTGTGTGTTTTTCTTTTTCTAACAGAACATCGATCATATATAGACATTTTGCCTAATAGTTTTCAATCCCAAGAGTAAGGGATATATTTCTGGGTAATTATTTGTAATACAGTTTGTTCCAGACAGGAAAATAGAGGGGATTTGAAGTCACAGTCATTTTTCACTGCCATGTATAATTACATGACTTTCATTTTCTATTTTTGTTGGAAAGAATTCGTCAGTTCCCTATTAGGACAGGAAGCAGATGGATTTGAATAGACCAGTGCTCAGGAAAGGGCCAGGGTAGGGGGAGAGTGTCTGAGTCAGGCAAGATGCGTCTAGCAATAGCTTTATGCCAAACTGGTCCTTGCCTGAAACAGCTGGCCTGGATCCACGCAGGTGAGCACCTAAGCTAATCGGCCAGGGGGTTAGTACAAGCGGTGGTCAGGGACTGAGCAGGGATCAACTCAGGGGCTTCAGGCTGCAGCCGACTGGCCGTTCATGGGGAGGCTGATGACGTGGCCTGAAACTGGTAGACAAAGGGAATCAGGAGGTGAGGACCAAATGGATTTCTCTGGGAAAGGCAAAGAATTTCGAAGAGTCAACCCAGAGTTTTCTCAGTCTATAGCAGGACGTTTCTGACAAAGTCTGGGGCTGAAGCCGTGAATGGCTTCTCTGCAAAGACTTACAATGTTTCTAAATCCAAGCGACTTTCCCCAAAGAATCACAGCCACGCATTCAGAGAAGCAGAAGCTTCGTAAGATTCAGGTCTTTAGACCTCGAGAGAGCTGAAGATACGGATAGGCAATTTGGGAGAGAGAGAAGAGGGTGCGGGTGATCCTTCAGTGTACCTTCTGCTCTGTCCTCCAACTTCCATCCCTATTAGAAAATGGTGTCCTGTGCACCGAACGGGTAGAGTTTTGAATACATATGGTAAATAAATATCTTTGTTGATTGATTTTAATATTTCTGCTTGTTTTCTATTTACGCACTTGTCTGTGATCCTGAGTTGTGTTCTCCTTTATCCTACAAACTTCCCTTAAATGTATATCCCGACTCCGGCACTCTCTACCACCATGATTACTATAGCATTGAATACTCCCAGGAGAGTTGGCTAGTTGATGAAATTTAGTTGAACTACTATAGGATTTAGAATCAGTGTTGCTTACATAATTATTATAACCATAGATACCAGTTTATTTGTGGTTATAATACCAGTAACGGGATGCTGAATAATGTCAGGAAAATTAATAAGCTGTCTACAGTTCATTTCCACAAATAGGCAATCTTCCCTATAATTTACATTTATGATATGGTCTTAGTAGGGTTTTAATGCAAGCCGCTTAGATATAAATACCATCTAAACATGGCCCTTTGCTACTTAAGCATAATTCCAGGGTGTAATTAGGCCCTCAAAGCCTGATGCTCACCATTCATAAACTCCCTCACATGTCACTTACGATAAACAGAGCAGAACTGAAAAATGCATATAGTCATCCATCTTTTTATCCATTCACATTTGAAATCAATTTAATTTTGTGTCTGGAGAAAAGTATGGGTGAGTCTGCTCCTTTGCTTTGCATGTGACTGGAAGGTGGCCTACGACGGCCTGGGAGCACGTGTCCGTCTCTACCTAGGATATTCCCCACAACCAGGAGCTGCCCTATGACCTCAGTTAGGGAATCAGTGCAGCCCCAGTGTCTGAGGGGCATTTAGCTTTGAGAAAGTCATCAAAAGGAGGGGACTTGGCCCTGCAGACACTGCCTTCTCCAGCCTAGAAAGCACACAGATCAGGGCTCCTACAGCCCACTGTACGGGTACAGGCAAGGCCATAGAATCACCTCTTCTAGTTTACATGTCTGTTGGCTTTTATCTGCAAGGAGCACAAGGAAACAATAAAATGAAAAGAAATTGAACAAGCACATTAAATGACAGAGAACAAGAACAACATAATTTTGATATTTTTCAAAGCGATAGGTTTTCCTAATCTTTCAAAGCTGATCACCTGTGTAGGTCTTAAGTGATGATGTTTTCACCTTTCATGTATTTGCATCACTTCCTCTTAGTTAATTCATCTATGCTGAAGCTGTCGCTTCATTCCTGTCCTCTGCTCTTTTCCTATCTTCCCTTCTTGCTTCTTCATTTCCTTCCCATCAGTGTTTTTCTATTTTCCATTTACCTTTTAATTAAATCACTAGGGGACATATCAGAAGTCCTTAGGGCTCACTTTGAGCTGGGGAAATGCAGAAAACTCTCTCCTGACTATAAACAAATGTTAAGTTAAATGAAGTTTGAGAAACATTTTCTCTGCAAGGTTTATTTTTGAATTGCTTGTAAAATCATCTTTGGCATGTATATCCTAGAGAGACAAAATTATTTTGTAAAACATTTAATATATTTCCAGCCTATTATTGTTGGTACCTTAGCACTGATTTGAGTGGTAACTAATTAAATAGTGAAATAGTGTCTTTGGTCATGAAATCAGATGCTATTGTCTATGACCCTGATAGTGTCAATAAATTCCAAGTCTGGAACCATGAGTGATGTTCCGTGGTACCTAAAATAAAGGGCCATACAGAGAAATCCATCTGGCTGCTTCAACTGCCTGTGTGATTCAATGGGATTAGACTATGATGAAATCTCTCATATGAGCATCTCACCACCCACGCCGATTCTAGAATAGACACCGGGTGACCATATATGCTGCACATACCCTGAATTAACACTGTACTGAATAAGACCACATTGGGAATGTGGGGAACTGAATCATTAAAAAAACAATAACGGACTTCCCTGGTGGCGCAGCACTTGAGAGTCCGCCTGCCGATGCAGGGGACGCGGGTTCGCGCCCCGGTCCGGGAAGATCCCACATGCCGCGGAGCGGCTGGGCCCGTGAGCCATGGCCGCTGAGCCTGCGTGTCCAGAGCCTGTGCTCCACAGCGGGAGAGGCCGCAACGGTGAGAGGCCCGCGTACCGCAAAAAAAAGAAAAAGAATAACTAGTGTCTTCATTTTAGGAGTGGAGTAAACTTTGAATGAGGGCAGAGAACAGCTCTTATTCACCTTTATATGTAGAGAGATATAGATATAAAATTTTTTTCACTGAGTAGTCTTGGTATATTTAGTTTTGGAAACGGAATGAATTTTAGTCATATTTCTGCAGGACTTCCAGAGGGTTTTAAAAGACCTTCGTATACTTAGAATTTTTTTTTGATGTGGACCATTTTTAAAGTCTTTATTGAATTTGTTACAATATTGCTTCTGTTTTATGTTTTGGTGTTTTGGGCCAAAAGCATGTGTGATTTCAGCTCCCCGACCAGGGATCAAGCCTGCACCCGCTGCGTTGGAAGGTGAAGTCTTAACCACTAGACTTCCTGGGAAGTCTCCATATTTTAAAAGATCATATTTAAAAATATTTTTACTTTTATATCTATCTATCATCTATGTCTTAAACGAAAAGAGATCAGGACTCAAGACAAAACAGTGGGAGACCTCTGGCACTCAGCGATTGAAGAAAGAAGAGGAGGTATTAAAGGGCTCTGCAAGATAGAGGAAAATTGAGACCGTGGCATTCAGCAGAGTATCATACATATAATTTGCACTCCGTAAGTGGCCGTCACACGGTTTTCTGTCCCTGGTGCCGCTCTCACCATGCACTGCTTCATGACGACCCAACAACGGTGTGCTAGCTCATGCCATTCAGATCTCCCTCCTGAAGATGCCACCATGAACTTGGCATGCTGTGTACTGTAAGGGCTGAGAGAACAGGCTTAAGAGCAAGACCAGGCTTTGTACCTCGGCCCTGACGTTCTCTGGCCACGTGAACTTGGGCTGAACTTCCTGGGCAAACCTGGGACAACATAAGAGTGTTAAAATCTGTTCTGTTTCTCTAGAATGCTCTTCCCACCCTCCCCATCATCTCTCCATCCTTCAAGTCTCAGTCTAAAAAGGCATCCCTTGACCCCAGAGCCTTGAGGAGTCCCCATATTGTCACTGACCCGCACCTGGCAACACAAAAGGCAGCAGCAAATGTAAAGGGACCACTGAGCATGGCATGGCATTTAGCTCCAAGAAGACTGATGCTTTAAAAAGAAGAAAGAAAATCCCTTTATATCATCACCATATCTTTTACAGCTCCCTTTTGTAGCCAGAAAAAGTTATAAACCCAATTAGTTATGAGATGGTTTGCTTCATGCCTTCTCCACTCACTGTTTAAGTTCTCTGAGGGTAGGAACCCCATTCATGGCTCTATCCGCAGAACCCAGCTTGGATTTGGTGTATAATAGGCCCTTTAATTAAGGTTTGTTGGATGAATCAAATTGCCTACATGCATTTTCTGGAGCTGTTGTAACAAAGCACTACGAACTGGGTGGCTGAGAAGGCAGAAAGTTATGGTCTCACCATTCTGGAGAATAGACGTGCAGAAATAAGGAGCTGACAGGGTTAACCTTCTTTGGGCTGTGAAAGAAGGATCTGTTCTAAGCATCTCTCTTTGATTTGTAGACACCATCTTCATGTTCACATCATTTTCTCCCTGGATGCATACTATCTACAAATTTTTCCTTTTTATACAGATAACACTATTATCGGTTTAGACCCACCCTCATGGTCTCATTTTAACGTGATTAACTCTAAGACCCCATCTCCAAATACAGTTGCATTCGGAGGTACCAGGACTTCAACATATGCATTGCAATAACAATGCCTTACACAGTTAGTAACAAGTACGTGCCATTCTTCCTGCCTAGTTGTGAGACGGCTGCTCTCACACATGATTAAGTCACACATCCTGACTCCTGATAAAACTGTGTTTAAAATTCTAAGCTTTGCTTGGCAAAAGGAAAGACTTTGAAATTTTGAAAACCCTTGTATTCAAGAGTATTTTTTTTACTATATATATGGATATACATACCCATAGAAAGGAAATGTGTGTGTGTGTGTGTGTGTAAGCTGAAAGCTAAGGACTAACTCTCTTATTCTAGACTATATCCATTCCTCTCCTATCTGGTCAACAGTGAGAAAATTGGAAACCATGGATTATTGGGAATAATATATCTCAAAATACTTTTCCCGTTATAGTAAGGTCTGATTTGTCAACTGTTGTAAGGCAGGGATGTTGGACATACATGAGATTTATTTTTGCACAGAGAAATGAGTCACAGTGAGACCAGACATTTGTACATTGGTAGAAAGATAAGATGAATATAAACAGCAGAGAAAATATCTTGTTCTTTGTCTGGGACAGATTAGGGTGATTAATAATGCCTGGAACCTGAGGGCATGATGCTAAGTGAAATAAGCCAGACACAGAAGGACTAATACTACAACATGAAACCACTTATGTGAGGAGTCTAAAACAGTCAAACTCAGAGAAGTATAGAGTGGAATGGTGATTGCCAGGGGCTCGAGGGAGAGGTAAACAGGGAGGTATCCATGAAAGGGTACAAAGTTTCAGTTATACAAGATGAATAAGCCCTGGAGAGTCACCGTACAGCATACTACCTACAGTTACCAATATTGTATACTTAAAAATTTGCTAAGACTATAAAACTTATTTTAACTGTTCTTGTGACAAATAAAGTGATAATAATAATAAATAAAAAGGGAAGGAGGAAACTTTTGGAGGTGATGGATATGGTAATGGCATAGACTATGGCGATGGCTTCGTCGGTGTATACATATCTACAGACTCATCAAGTTGTGTATAGTAATTACTCACAGCTTGTTGTATGTCGACCATACCTCAACAAAGTGGTTTAACAAATAATGCCAAGTGAATGTAAATAGCTGTAAATGAGGTGTCAGTAAGACACCCTGTGTGTAGTTGACTGTGTGAGGGATTACATAGGGCTTCCTGTGGTTAGTGGCTACTTTGGAGGATCTGAAACTTATGAACTGAGCGCTCTTTTCTGACAGGACTAAGCTTTGGCATAACAGCCAAGTGTGGGCTGATCCTAACCAGCCGTGTTCAATTTTAGGAGCAAATAAAGAGAGCAGGCTGTTCACTATTAAAGGTGTTCTTCTGGGGTGGAGGGATGCCTTCTGAAATGTCTATTCAATGACATTGAAAATATTATTGTCTTCCTACTTCCCCAGGAAGATTTATGTCTCCATCTTACAAAAATTCATTGCTATGACCAGTTCCAGGCTACATGGTATAACAGAAATACATTAAGGACTTGGTAATTTTCTCCAGCTTTTGTTGTGCGACCTAAGTTCTGATGTCACTCTGGACCATGTCCTGACGTTTGAGACATGCCTCATGGCATCGGTATGATAATTAAAGATATGAATAATGTTGCATAGTTCAAATACATGGTCCTTGTTTCATCACTGAAGCACTGAATTATGCCTATATCCCAAGGACAGCCTTATTATTGACAGTCTAATTCTTGGACACATTTTAACATCATTTTCTGGATGGAAAATGTGTGTCAAATCAGTTTTTTGAAATCATCTATAATTCAGGGACCCAACTGATAATCCGTAAGCATTTATTCGGTGTTTTATGGGCAGGTGCACAATTTGGTGAAAACCTCAGAGGCTCCAATCAGCACAGGCAATGTCTTCCCTACAGCAGTCCTCACAGGGAGAGCTTGTCCGGCCCAGAGATGACACTCGGCGGCAGTCCTTGCCAGCATTTTTAGCGTTATAGGTTTCTGTGAGGAACTGAAAGGCAACTAACTCAGTTGTTCATTGTTCTGAACCTGGACCCCAGGTGAGAGCTTACGCTAGGGGACAGTGCATATTCAGTGACACCCTCAGTCTTTAAGGGCAGATTCAGAGAAGACAAATATATGAGCCAAAACATGCCAGTAATTTGCTAGGAGGTTATAAGCAATTTTAAAAAGCATTCAAAAGTGGTACCACATGGATTAGATGACTATTGCTAATGGTACACAACAGTTGTCTTGCATTCTACACCCTCGAAGAACTGTTAAATGCCCAGTATCTGTAGCTCTTCACTATATTCTGTGAAGCTTGTCAGGCAGGTATTTTTATCCTAATTAGCAGATAAAGGAAAAGAGGCTTTGAAGAGAAAACAAAGATTAAAGGAACTTCCCTTCTTCACACATGTAATTATCTACTACAATAATTAAATCATTTTGAATTAATTAAACCTGGATGCAAAACATTACACAAAAAAGTATATAATAATCATAACTATAAGAGGCTGAATAATTATTTCTTAAAATAAAATCAAAGATTGTATCTCAAATGTGTCTATGTATTTGAATTTTATAAAGGCGAGAAATGTAAACATTTAATATTAAAGATAAGACAAGAATGAATTTGGATTATGTACGTATGTTATATACAAAATAAATGTAAAGTGCTAAAATAAGAGAAAATGAAAGATATGAAAAAGTACTTCAAAATAAGCTTAAAGAGAAAAACGAAGAGCTGCCATTTAAAATTAAAACACAGTACAGTTAATTAAAAGTAATTACATAAGTAATATTTTTCATAAAAAGGATTTCTTTAAAATCTTACTTGGTTAAATATTTATCACTATCAAAATCCTAAAATTTTTCTTAATCGTTATGAGATATATATACATAGGTAGATAAATTGACTGATTGAATGTTAGATAAGACTGACATATATATACTTTATATTGGACTACAGTTGATTTACAATACTGTGTTAGTTTCAGGTGTACGGCAAAGTGATTCAGTTATACGTGTACATATATATCTTCCTTTTCAAATTCTTTTCCCATTTAGGTTATTACAAATTATTGAGCAGAGATCCCTGTGCTATACAGTAGGTCCTTGTTGGTTATCTATTTTGTGTATAGTAGTGTGTATATGTCAATTCCAAACTCCCAGTTTATCCTTCCTCCCCTTTCCCTTTGGTAACCATAAGTTTGTCTTCTATGTCTGTAAGTCTGTTTCTGTTTTGTAAATAAATTCATTTGTTTCAATTTTTTTAGATTCTGCATATAAGTGATGTCTTATGGTATTTGTCTTTCTCTGACTGACTTACTTCACTTAGTATGATAATCTCTAGGTCCATCCATGTTGCTGCAAATGGCATTATTTCATTCTTTTTAATGGCTGAGTAGTATTCCATTGTATACATGTGCCACATCATCTTTATCCATTTAGGACATTTAGGTTGCTTCCATGTCTTGGCTATTGTAAACAGCATCGCAGTGAACATTAGGGTACATGTATCCTTTCAAACCATGTTTTTCTCTGGATATATGCCCAGGAGTGGGATTGCTGCATTATAGGGTAGCCCTATTTTTAGTTTTGTACGGAACTTCCGTATTGTTCTCCATAGTGGCTGTAACAATTTACATTCCCACCAACAGTGTAGGAGGGTTTCCTTTACTCCACGCCCTCTCTAGCATTTATTATTTGTAGACTCTTTTTAAAATCATGTTTATTGGAGTATAGTTGCTTGTCAATGTTGTGTTAGTTTCTCCTGTACAGCAGGTATATATTTTTTAAGTTAACATTTTCTCAATGTCGAAACCTCCCTATGTTGGGCAAACATTCTGCACTTGCTATAGTTAGCTATAAATACATAAAAAAAAATTGTTTTTGTTACTTTAAGGTTCTGCTTATCCAACAAAATGAAGAGAATTCTTCCCTTCCCTGGAGTCCTCCATACTCACTCATCTCTAGCTCCACCCACACCCCTGCACCCCAAACATCGAAGGTGTTACCTTCACGGGCGCTTACCAGGTGTGCACCTGACTCCTGCCAGATGTGTTAGCGCCCGGGATGCCCTGGGCCAGCACCCACCTCCCCTCAGCCTTTGCTCTGACCATCCTTATAAGATACAAGGCCCTTCCTCTGGCTTCTTGTGCTCGTAATTCCTCTTACCTGCCTTATTTGCTATCATCAGCCTAACACTCTTCATGCATACCATATAATCATTATTTTAAATATCTCTCTCTAACCCATTGCAACATGGGGTCTCTGAGGACAGGATCTTTCCTTGCTGCATCCCCAGCACCTACAATAATGCCTGGCACACGATAGCACTCAACAAATTTTTGAGTAGTCACCATTTTATTATCATTATTATTTTTAATCACTTACAATTTGTGTTTCATGCTTATGGAAAGAGATAGATTAACGACATCTTTTAAAAAATATGTATTACTCTTCTACATAAATGGAAATAAAAATACCAGCAAAAATAAATGGCTTTTTCCCATTCACATTCAGAGTCTGACTCTTCTCACTTTCACTTCAGTCAACAGTCACTGATGACTCTTTTTCTATATAATATCATTTTCTGGGCCATCAAAACCATGGGTGATAAAGCAGTTCTTCAAAGAACCCCAAAACATAGCTAAACAGCCTTGATGCGGCTCCTAAGCTAGCTTTGCAGTTGTTTTGCTGAGCAAGCCTGCTTGGACTCCTGTTCTGGAAATGTTAATAAACATCTGTCTCACTCTTTCCCTCCACTGTGGGTTCTAGGTGGTTAAGAAGCGTGCTTCACTATTCTCTCAGAGATTTTCTTCTTTCTTCATTACTTATTTTTATTTTGAAAATTTTCAAACATATCTAAGAATAGATTGTATCTCCACATACCCAACACCCAGCTTCAGTGGTCCTCCCTCAATTGTTAGATGTTTTGCTTGTATATTTTAAAGTAAATCCTGGACATTTCACCTTTAAGACCTCTGACTGACCTTTAACTGACAAGGACACTTTTTCCAAAAACATTTTTCAGGGGTCAGAGAAGTTTTTTGGTTTTTGTTTTTAATGACACAGATTTAATCTAAATACTGACACTACTCAAATGTGTATTTGTATGAACTATATCCCTTAAACCTCTTCACCTTTTTGTGTAGTCTGCCTGCATAGTATACTGTTTTTAAAAAGAGCAACTATTAAAAGAATATATTCATTTCACTGCTGAAGGAGTTTGTACTCTCACTCATGCACAATATTTACTCAGGTTTTATACCATGAATAGCATATTAGGCATTACACATGGAATTAAATGCAATTGTTTCTGTCCTTGAGAAATAAATCGTCTAGCTAAGAAGATGGATAATACACAAACACACAGACAACCTGCACATTTTAAATAAAATAATATCATTAATGTTGGATATTTCAAGTGCACAAGAATTCAGGGGTAGGGAAAGTGTCTTTGAGACACATTCAACTAGAGATGATTTTTTGTGAAGGAAGTGAGCTTCAGAGTGAGTCTTGATTCAGGAGAAGAACATGGACCCTGCGTGTTCAAACCCTGAGTCAGAAATTAGCACATGGTAAAAGCTAAGGAAGAAAATCAGAAGGAAAATGTGAGCGATGATAATTATTAAGTAGAGTTTGCCCATGTCAAAGCTATGAGATGTGACATTGACCTTTGAGCTGCTCGTGAAAAAGTCTTGTTATAACTCTTCAAAAGCATATTTACCTTTGGAAAGGGGGCTCAGGAAAAACTTTGAAAACATGAAAATCTAAAAGAGGTGTATTTCTAATGATGGGATTCCGGGGGCACAGTGGTGTTGGTTAGAGGCAGGTTTGGCGCAGGGGAGCTGACCTGGCAGCAAGCAGGTAGGCAGGACAGAGACACTGCCATGTGGACTAAACAAAGAGACCGGGACAAGGGGGTGCTTATCGCTTTCAGGGAAATCTGACCACTTCCTCTCTCCACTCCCTGTTCTGTCATTTAAAGATGATGAAGAGCTGCCTTGGGGTGGTCAAGTTTACGGACTAAATTCCCTAGTTATGTGCAACCTCTTGGACTTTCCCTCTGTTGACAAGCAACCCTACAACCAGCAGTGAATCTCAGAAAACTCGCAACGGGGTCTGATGCCAGCTCTGCAATAGCTCAGCTGTTTGAATGCAGTGACGACAATCCGTGCTGGGGAACGATCATGTATCTTCTTCTTCAATCCTTTTTAATAAAGTTTTTTTTTTTGATGTGGACCATTTTTAAAGTCTTTATTGAATTTGTTTGCTTCCGTTTTACGTTTTGGTTTTTAGGCCACAAGGCATGTGGGATCTTAGCTCCCCAATCAGGGACCGAACCTGCACCCACTGCATTGGAAGGTGAAGTCTTAATCACTGGATTGCCAGGGAAGTCCCCTCGTCTTCAATCCTCATCCCAGCTCTTTTCATTGCTTCCATTGTGCTCCCTATCTTAAAGGGGAGGAAACTGAAGCACATGTGATTACACAGGTGGCTGGGCCACGCAGCTAGCGGTGGAACCCAGATAGCTTGATTCTGGGCCCACGCTCTTGGCTTCAGCCATGGTCCTTCCACAGATGGTTTAATGTTTCCATTCCCTTGTCTCTGTCTTCATAAATAAAATGGGAACATTACTCTCCGTGTATTTGTGTCTAAGGACCAGCAAGCCATGTACAAATGACAGTGCAGTGGGAGTTCTTTGAGACAAAGATTTATACTGGTTTTGGTTGGCAAGGTGCAGAATTAATTGAACATGGTTTATTTTCTTCAGACACATGTCTGAGACCCTTACCTAGAGAGTGGAAAGGAGAAAGTCTGGTTGCGGCAATGAAGACCCTGTGTTTGTATATCAGACTCTGTACCTATCTGGTCCTCATAGTGGCACTGGGATTTGGGCAAAGCCCAAAATTCCATTTCACAGAAGCTGAGGCTCAAGGGGATGGATGACTCATTCAAGGTCACACTCTTCTCTGTGTGGGTTTTCTCATGCTGAGAATGAAGTGTGGCTGGACTTTTATTTCCGGGCTAGTGTCGTATCAGACTCTACAGGTGTGCTATAGTCACGTGGCTTTTGGGATTGTGATGGTTGTAAATGTTGATCTATGAAACGGTACTTTGTCTTTTACTATCTCACCTGGGTTTCATTCTCTTGGTCCCCACACAAGAACTCAGGGTCCTAGTGATACATCAGGAGGGGTCCCTCCCCCTTCTCAGATCCGATTGTTCACTCGGCGTTAAGAGCACACCTGCACTGTAGCAGCATTGGAAGGTGTCTGCAACCTGTAAAATTAGGTGATGACAAAGAAGAAAGGTCTGGTGTTGTTTTAGATCTTCACGTTAACCAGAAACTTTTCAAATACGGAAGTGACACTGAGTTAAACTAGGAGATTTGGAGACAGCATTTTAATCTCATTGAATCTGTTTCCTTATTTATTATGTGAAAGCAATACTAACTGCCAAACCTACCCTGCGTGTCTAAAGCGGCCTTCTAAAGTACAGAATATGGGCTTCCCTGGTGGTGCGGTGATTGAGAGTCCGCCTGCCGATGTAGGGGACGCGGGTTCGTGCCCCGGAGCGGCTGGGCCCGTGAGCCATGGCTGCTGAGCCTGCACGTCCGGAGCCTGTGCTCCGCAACAGGAGAGGCCACAGCAGTGAGAGGCCACAACAGTGAGAGGCCCGCGTACCACAAAGAAAATAAATAAATTAATTAATTAATTAAATAAAATACAGACTATTTCCCAATTTCCAGGTATCAGTAATACTGCCCCTGCCCATGTCTCCCTACCACACAAAGATTAGAGACTCAAAAGTGAATTCAAGATATTTAATTGCTAAATAAGACACCATGGAGCTTACTTCAGATCTATTCAGCTCTGTCCCAGGGTGGGCACTATGGGCTGCACTGTGTCCCTGCCACATTCATATGCTGAAGTCCTGACCCACAGTGCAACTCTTCTTGGAGGTGAGGCCTTTAAGGA
This sequence comes from Neophocaena asiaeorientalis asiaeorientalis, assembly GCF_003031525.2. Classification (NCBI taxonomy): domain Eukaryota; kingdom Metazoa; phylum Chordata; class Mammalia; order Artiodactyla; family Phocoenidae; genus Neophocaena; species Neophocaena asiaeorientalis. The sequence continues at coordinate 5,252,598 of NW_020173037.1, forward strand.
GGTAATTAAGGTTTAGTGAGGTCGTTAGGGTGGAGCTCTAATCCACTGTGAGTAGCATCCTTCAAAGAAGACACATCAGAGATGCATGCACAGAGGAAAAGCCACGTAAGGACACAGTGAGAAGGTGGCCGTCTGCAAGCCCAGGAGAGAGGCCTCAGGTGAAGCCATACCGGCCGACATCTTGATCTTGGACTTCCAGCCTCCAGAACTGTAAGAAAACACATTTTTGCTGTTTAAGCCACTCTGTCTCTCATATTTTGTTATGGCAGCCCCTGCAGACAAATGCAGGAGGCAGGAGCAAGAAACCTTCACGTAGTATATGCCCCAGCCTCAACCTGCCCACTGAACAGCACACTGGAACTCAATTTTCCAGCTCTTTCAGGCAGAAGTAGCATTTCAACTTTAATAACTTGGGTGACAACACTGCTCCACTGCTTGGCTTGAAATTGCCTGCCCTGCCCCTGGGGAGACTGAGTCTTTCCCAGTTCATCCCTGCAGAACAGACTCTGCTTTCTGCCGTGGTCTCTGCTCCGATGGGGTTCAGGATGTAGAGGAAGACAGGTCTGTGTGCCTCGGCCCTTGTTGATTTGGGCCTTTTACATTTCTGGAAGCTGATTCAGAACAGATAATAATTCCACGTACAGTTAATAAGAAATGTCATGTAAGGGTAATTACTATTTTGCTAGTTTACGTAAGCAGAATACAGTGTAATCTGAGTTGCTATTCAGATGTTGACGTGTGCATTGTGTATTTTAAAAGAGACAGTTTGGAAATACTTAGAAATCTTCATATGTCTATATCCACAATGTAAAGTTCAGAAAGTTTATAATAGAAGATTTCGTGGCCTGAATTTTGCTTAATTAGTTTGACTCTTTGTCTTTCACTGTTGACCATGTGGCAGTACGTGAAACGAGGATTTGGAAATCATCTGGTTAACTTGATTATTGATCTTGACTAAGGTGTGAGCCAACCTGTTAATCTTTGATTTTTTTTTTTTTTTTTTGCCACACCGCACAGCTTGTGGGATCTCATTTCCTGGACCAGAGATTGAACACGCACCCCTGACAGTGAAAGCATGCAGTCCTAACCACTGGACCACCAAGGAATTCCCTAATTTTGCTTTTTTTAAGTTACATATTACTTACATATTTTAGAGCACTTTGTATGTGTCTGGTACCGTGCTATCTTAGAGCACAACTATAGTATGTATTTCCTATCCACGGACTTTTCAATAGGTTCTAACAATCTGGGTAGTATCCTTCTTGTCATTGCCTAAGGATATCTACTAAAATGCCTCCATCTGGAGCATTGTTAAATTCACAGCATCCTCTTGATGTTCTACCCCCAGCCCCATCCCTGGCTCTGGCTCCAGGGTAAATAAATGACCCTCTAGGTCATTGAGCCTGAGGATCTAGAGACGAATTACCTACTGAGTGCTGCTGGATCCAGGCAAACTCTCTGATAAAACGAAGACAGCAGGGACCAAACAGAAATTCAGCATGTTCATTGGGTCTTGCCCCTGTGTTGCAGCCTCAGGTGCTGGGAGCATCTCATGGCCTGGGGCATCAGGGTCTGCATAAAGAAGACGGAAATCCTTGAAAGGGTTCAAGCAGTAGCTTGCAAAGGTAAATGGGATTTTGAAGCAGTAAAAAAGCTGGATGTTCTTTTATTCCTCTGTCACAGACATTAAAAGGCAGCATAGGAACGGTGATATGAGCCATAAATAGGTAAATGTTTCGTTCTTCTTTGCATATTCATCACCGATACGCACCAAAAAGAGCTGTCTGTCATAATCAGCCATGTTGGAACAATAAGGTAGAAAAGCAAATAAATTCAGTGAGGTAATGTTGCTGCAGGTATGGGTTGCTTTCCTTTTTTACATGATGTTTTTATTATAACTCAATATAGTTAACTCTAAAACTCTGCCAAATGTTAGAGAAACTAGCAGAATCAAGGTATAGGATCAAAGGTTAGACCTGCCAAGTAACTCAAATCTTCAGATGTCTCATGCTTGACATGCCAAGATATCTGTGTCTAAAAAAAGAAAAAAAGTAATTTGTTTTTCTTTGGTGGTGGGGCTGGAGAGAAGGGGAGAGGGACAGTGGGAGTTGTTCGATGAAGGGGAGAGGGCAGTGGGGAGGGAGGTGTGGTTTCAGCCCTCTGGATAAATGGTTCAATTCTGACCCAGTTTGTTTATCCTGTGTTAAATACATGTGACTTTTCTTGTTAATTTTTATAACCTTTTCATGGGCAATAGATGTAGTCATGCTGGCAAAATTGTCCCCAGTCCATTGTTTCGGTCTTTGAAAATTAAACCAGCTGGCCACAGCGCATGCATGTGTGAACACACCTGGTGGATTCCTGTATGTATTTGTCATCCTAGTCACCCTGAAGCAGTGGATTCCTGTATGTGTTTGTCATCCTAGTCACCCTGAAGCAGGTGGACGATGACGCAGTTGGACAAGAGCCAGTTTCGGCAACACCAACACTGACCGACTTGGTCCCTCGTGCGTCCCCCTCCTCCTTGTTCTTTAGTTCTTTGCTTTTTATCCTCTTTTCCAAGGTTACCAGTCTCTTTTGGAACCATCTTTTGAGCACAGCAGGCCGGGACAATTGACTTAACATGCCACACCTTGGAGAACTATGTCATCTGACACTTGAGCGTGAAAGAGCTCAGAATATGACAGCCGCAAATATGCCCCTCTGGCGGCAGGAGCTCTCTGCCCTCCCCCTTTGGGCCTAAAAGCAGTGCATCTGTTTCCCCTTTGTGAATGTGTCCCCCAACCTTTCACTAGGAGGAGCAGACGACTCTTTTTTTGTTTTTTAAGAGAATGACTCTCAATCCCTAGAGATGACGCTAGACTCCTAGGCCCAGAACGACAATGTGAGGAATCTACATAAACTTGACTAAAATAACTCTTCTCTCCGTTTAGTTTCCCCATATATTTACCTACCATCCCACATTTTAGCACCTCTTAAAGCTCAAAACCCTGTTCCTTTGCATTGTCACTTCTCCATCCATGTATTGTCCTTTGTTCAAATGGTCTAGGTCTCCAGGTCTGACTGCTTCTTTGGGGTTTTCATGTCATTCCTCTGAGCAACCCCCGCCATGCCTACGAAATAAAACTTTTCTCCTGCTAATCTGGCTTTTGCCGATTCAATTTAGGGCCCCTGCTGCTGAGCCAATTTAGGGTAGAGAAAAAGGTTTTTTTCCTTCTTGTCAAGTGACTCAAGAAAGCCTTAGGAGGAAAAAGTAGAGGGCTGCCAGTGGCTTAAGACGTCTGGAGATTTGTGACGTGAAGTAGCTCACCTGCCAGGTCAGGCAAGTTGAAGGGCTAAAAGGCAGAACACCTAGGTTCCTTCCCAACACCACCACTCGCTGGCTGGGACTAGTGACTCAGCCTCTCCAAACCTACTGAATTGTTTGTAAAAAGGCAATCATAATTATTTCAACTGGCCCTACCTCACAGGGCTATATAAGGAAAAAAAAAAAAAAGTGGAAAGCACTGAATAAAACCGTAAAGTGTTTTACAGATGTAACGTTAAAGGTTTACTTTTACCTGCAGATAAAATAGTTTTAAAAAATCCTTCTTGTAAGACTACCGTGAGAAATGAGTTATGCTGTCTCGGGACCAAGGGCACGTTCCAAGCCACTAGAAACAAACAACAAATACTATTAGGAGATTAGAATCTGATCAGAAGATAAGGAGCAAAGTTTTGGTGAAGACGTAACTTTAAAAAACATGTGTTTTATGATTATGAATTCTGTCATTTCCCCTTCCATGACCACGTGTATGTCCACCCAGGCACCCAGACAGTTCTAAGTGGAGAGCAGTTTCCAGTGATCACTTTGAAGAACTTTTCCTTCCCGTGAATTTTCTGGTCGTGAAGTGACAAGGCGATATTTCATTTTGGATAGAATTCTAGGCCTGGTAGTGGAAAGAGAGTGTCGTTCACATTAACTATGGGATAAAAGGAGACTCTTGTCTTATTCCAAGAGAATCAAGAGTGATTGATCGAGGCACTGTGTTGAATGGTCTTCTGTCTTTATCTGAGGGTAATGGGCAGTGGAAAGAGGTTGGCTGAGGAGCTAAAGACATCAAATGAAACTGACCTAAAATTTACCACCATCTAAATTTCAGTAGGAAGTGTTATAGTACCCTTACTAACAAGCCAGATTCTTCTCACCATTTACTTCTATACCTTGCATGAAATGTCACGCTTAGAGAGGTATTAGGCCCATGCGCATAAAAAATCGTGAGACCTGTTCTACCACTAAAACAATGATCTGTAAGTGGCAAGTCCCTGCGTCCTTTTTTTTAAAAAAAAATATTTATTTATTTATTTATTTTGTTGTGCCGGGTCTTAGTTGCTGAATGTGGGCTCCTTAGTTGTGGCATGAGACCTGTTCTACCACTAAAACAATGATCTGTAAGTGGCAAGTACCTGCGTCCTTTTTTTTTAAAAAAAAAAATTTATTTATTTATTTTGTTGTGCCGGGTCTTAGTTGTTGAATGTGAGCTCCTTAGTTGTGGCATGAGAACTGTTAGTTGCAGCGTGCGTGTGGAATCTAGTTCCCTGGCCTGGGATCGAACCCGGACCCCCTGCATTGGGAACGCAGAGTCTTAGCCACCGTTCCACCAGGGAAGTCCCCCCTGTGTCCTTTGGAATGAGTAAACTTCTACTTTAAAGATGGATTCAATAAAATGAGCAAGGAAACAGATGCATAATTTAATCACTTACCTAATATTTGAGAAATTGTGATATTTGCTATGTTACTGGTTAAATATCTCGGTAACGACTTTTTTCATGAATTAAATGAAGTTGATACCACTTTCCTGTCATGCAGACAAAGCTTATTTAATCTTCTTATTTCAACTTTAAAGACTTATGCTTCCAACACTTTTTTTAGTAGTTAATGCAGTCTGGTGAACCAAAAAATCACCAAAAAGTCAAGTTCTTTTGATAATTTTTGACACTGAAAGGCTGAGATCTCAGGGCTAAGCTGAGCTAATGAAGATCTGAGTGGCCTCCTGAGCTGCGAGACTCAGCTGTGTAGCCAGCAGGGAGCCTGAGATCTTTCAGGGCAAGGGCAGCTCAATGCGAATTTGGAAGAATTAACCCACATAAGTTGGTGCAGCCACTGTGGAAAACAGTGTGAAGGTTCCTTAGAAAACTAAAAATAGAACTACCATATGACCCAGCAATCCCACTCCTGGGAATATATCCAGACAAAACTATAATTCAAAAAGGTACATGCACTTATGTTCACAGCAGCACTATTTACAATAGCCAAGACATAGAAACAACCTAAATGTCCATCAACAGATGAATGGATAAAGAAGATGTGGTATATATATGCCATGGAATACTGCTCAGCCACAAAAAAGAAAGAAAGAATGCCATTTGCAGCAACATGGACGCAACTAGAGATTATCATACTAAGTGAAGTAAGTCAGAAAGAGAAGGACAAATACCATATGATATCCCTCATATGTGGAATCTACAATATGACACAAATGAACCTATCTATGAGGCAGAACCAGAATCATGGATATAGAGAACTTGACTGGTGGTTGCCAAGGGGGAGGGGTTTGGGGAAGGGGTGTAGTGGGAAGTCAGCGTTAACAGATATAAGCTTTCATATGCAGAATGGATAAACAACAAGGTCCTACTGTAGAGCACAGAGAACTATATTCAATATCCTGTAGTAAACCATAATGGAAAGGAATATTTAAAAAAGAATGTATATGTATGTATAACTGAATCACTTTTCTATATAGCAATAAATTAACACAACATTGTAAATCAACTATACTTCAATAAAAATAAATAAATAAATATTAACTTAAGGAAAAAAAAAAAAAAACCCTACAGAGGTGGGTGAATTCTACCTTTCTGACACTCCAGACCATGGTAAAGTTTTCTGTGGTCATAAATGCTATGAAAATCTTAAAATTATGTAACACATCCGGAAGCACATAAAAATAGATCTGTACAATTTTAAAACGTCAACACAGCAAAGAGATTTATTGATACTTCTAAATGGCCCTGCCCTCTCCTTCCTGCCACATCCAAAAGAAAGCGTTTGGCTGTAAATAGAGACAGCGTCCTCTGCTCTTTGCCATTATTTATGTGCTCATAGTTTCATGTCCTTTGTTTAAATACACGCTCTGTTCAGTTCATTTTTGCAAACAAATATAGAAGAGTGCAGTAAATCTGTGAATATAACCCATAAACCTAAACTATAATACAGATGTGCAGTTAAGACTGCAGGTGATCTACAGCTAAAGATAGTCCATGGTTTAGCAGAGGCGGTCGTCAGGAAAACTGGCAGATGTATTTAAAGCCTTCAGAAGCCAGCTTTCTTCTCTGCTGTTCGTCCATTTGGTTTGGAAATAGCTTGGAGAAAGCCATCATTTTCCGCTGCTCACAGACACAACCTTTGCTTGGACACTGCTCCCTCACTGCTTCCCTGCTTCACATTTTCCAGGCATTCCCTGCCAAGCCACATTTACTCACTTTCTTCATAGAAAATTCCAGCCAGCCGTCTCCTCAGTTGCCCTACAGTAAGTCTCTTTAGGCATCAGGACGGTTCTTTTGAGCAACTTTCCCTTTGAACTCTGGAAGAGTAACTCGGAGACTGCAGCTCTGGACCCCAGCCCTGGGGCAGAACATCACTGAGGTAATAAATCCAACTGAGGGTTAGGGACCCACTGTTACTGGTACAGGTTTGAGAGCAAACGTGTAACGTTCAGCAAAAGTCCTCAAAGTTCCCACCACCTATTCTTTTCTTCACCAGCACGTATTTAGAAATTTCTACTGAAGGTTTAGAAAAAAATTCTTTGGTAACGTATTTGAGCTAAATATTTCACAGGATCTAGGTTTCTTCTGAGTGATAGATGGTAGGTTTAGGAAGGGAAGTAATGATACCTTAGAATTAAATTAAGAACTAGGAAAAAAAAAATGAGTGTGCCCTGCTTACTCTCTAATTTACCGTGGGGAATGGACTTGGGGCGGAGGAGGGCTGCAACTCTCCATCAGTGCATGATTTATGACAGTGTTTCTTTGTAAATGATAAATTCCAGACTAGGGAGAGTCTGGTGGCCTCTGAACCGTCAGTGTCTGTTGCTGTCAGTAAGCTTTTGGCTTAAGCTTCAGGGTGACCTGCTCAGTTCAGGATGGGCTCTCAGCCTCGGGAGAGCTCAACACGGAAGGTGTCACTGTTTCTTCTCCCAAGAGCAGATTAACAATTTTAAGATTAAACTGAATAAGAAAACCAGCGATTGGTTTGCCCTGTGAGGCCAGTTTGTAAAGTCACAAGGGAGAAAATGTCACAGGCTTTATTAAAAAGGAGTTGTGTTTTTCATATGTAAATAAAAGATCTTTGACAAATAACATTAAAATTCATATTTTCTCCAGAAATCAGACTGAGTGAAGCAGTGGGGTATTCCTGGTGAAGGGATGGTGGCAGAAGGATTGAAAAGGAAAAAAGAAAAGCTCATAAAATGCACATTTACCTTATAGCAGTCACCGGATTCTTGAAAAGATCGCTCAGCTTAAAAAAAAAAAAAAAAAGGGATCCTTGAACTTATATTCTTTTATAAAGAAATTCAGTGTGGAACTGTCCGCTCACCTCTGAGCAGAGAATGGGAGGGTTCATTTGCCTTGAGTCTTGGTCACTTCTTTCAGAGCTTGTTTTTAATCATCTTTCGACCCAATATATTCTTGCTAAAACCCAACTTGTTGACTGTATCACCAATGTTTGTTCCAAAAGAAGAATTACTCTGTTCCTGTTGAGTGAGGACGTTCATAGAAATTTAAATTATTCATACAAGGGTCCGTCAAACAGAAGAAGAATCCTTGGAAAACGGGCAGTTTGAACCCATATTTTTGGCATGTGAGAGCCTCAGCCTGTTTAAATATTTGTTCAGAACTTACATTGGGCTTAAAATAACTCAAATTGGTATACATTCAACAATATGGGAAATTGAAACTGAGTAAAAACGAGCAGGTACTTAAATCTATATAATCCTTTACAAACTTTAACTCATTTCCTGAAACAATGTTAAGAGTCTTTTAGGGTGATATTTAATAAGAAAGCAAGTATCACCTTGTTGGATGAAGCACATAAGGATTCTGTAGTGCGGCATCTGTCCCATAGACCTGCTGCCTTGCGGGTCCAACACATCTCTTTGAAATTCTTGTTGCCTATTGAGATGTCATCGCTTTCAACACAAGAAGCGGCGTCTTTAGAGCAGGCTGTATTACCACGAGCTGTTTGGCAAACGTTACTCACTCATGGCAGCTTCTTTATACGGGGATGTGTGTGTGTGTCGCTTTCATATGAAATATCAGAGTAAAATAAAAAGATGCTTTGGGTTGAATTCAACTAATCTTGTCCAGATAACTATATTACAGGATACCATTTAATTTGGGGGGCATGTGTAACCCGAGGAAGCATTTTGCAGCAAAAATGTGATATACTAGGAATCTAGACCAGGGAAAGATGGCTTTTATGGAATGCCTTCCATATATGAAGGTATTTCCTTACACTACCCTAATTATTTCTTACATAGACTTGTGAGGTCCCATTTTGCAGGTGAGGAAACTGAGACTTAGAAAAATGAGCCAACTTGACCAAGTCCACCCCGTGGCTGAATGGCAGACCCGTGATTTGAACTCCCATCAACTCCTTCCAAATTATGTGCTCTCTGCAGGATTTTATTGTGATGGTTCATTTAGAAATGATTTGTTTTTAGTCCATCGATGTTGCTGGATTAAACACCTCTGCTAGGATTCACTGTGGAAAATTCACAATTTTCTAGGCCATACTTTTAAGGAGCATGAAGGCTAGTCTGGCCAGAAGACCCACAATAAAAAGATTAGTCCATGGTGCTAGAGGGCAGGTACCTACACCTTCCTCCAGGAGCCCACAGTGAGGGGGGATCTGGGGGGATTGACTCTGCCTAGTGGAATTTGAGCTGGGCCTTGAAGAACTGGGACCTGCAGAGACGAGAGCTATGGAGAGGAAATGACCACGAGACATAACAGACATGGAAGATTATGAACCAACCCTGTACAGTTTACTGGGTCTCCTGGGCCCAGTAAAAGGCATATTTCTTTAGTGAGCTACATACTTTATGATCTGGTTACATGCCCTGGCCCCGTGAGAGGAACTTGCGTGTAGAAAGTTTCACAGGCAGGGTGGTCATTCAGATTGGAGCACTTGCCTCCTTTACCGGTCCTGCTGGTTATATAAACATTTCATCGGGAATTTCACCAGCTCACCTTCTCCTTGAATCTCTAGAGCCGTACAAAACGTTGCTGCTACGAGGATGTTAAAACTCTTAAGTGAGGATGCCAAAGTCAACTGTGATGAGCCCCCTCGCTCAATGAACATAGTCTGGCACTTTTAATGGTGGCATTTCTCAATGGCAGCAGGGGGATTCACTGAACTTGGCAAAGAGGATTGTGCTCTTCCACATTCGTGTGTTCTGTCTGTGATGGGCAAGGTGGACCTAAAGATGGAGCGGAAATGAGAGGAGAGGTACCTGTCAAATAGCAAGGAAGCCTTCAAGGATCCTTTACTCTTAAGGAGTTATACATCGGCTTGGGAAATCTTTATTTTCCTTAGTTTTAAACCCTTGGGTAAATGTTATATATTTCCACTTTTCTTGAAAAATTTAAGAGCTGGCCTTTCATAATCATGATCTTTCGACTTGCAACTATAGAGGTAAGCCACTATTCCGGCTTTTGAATCCCCCAAAATGAAACCCAGGACTCTTATGCATCTAGGAATTCATTGCGGAGTGTATTCTTACACCTATACCATGGTGACCTCTTGTGATGAAAGATTAATAGGTGATTCCGAGATAGCTCTCAGGACTTCCCTCACAAACAAAGCAAAACCACAGTGGAAATATCTACATTCAATGCATCCCTTGATCTCAGCCCAGTGACTGACACTATCATTCCGTCCCCTCAGTAAGTTGCTACTTATTCTTAGGAAGGCAACCCCTGAATGGTTATCTTAAAGTTAATTCTGCATTTAGCTTATGAGAGGCCTATGAGGCAGAAAGAGTAGGGTTTGCCCTTTAAACAAATCCTAAGTGCTAAACTTCACATCCATTTCTCCAGCCCTACAACTTTTCTGTACCCTTGATTTAGCCAATACATGTCACAGCTCAGATGTTCAGTAAATATGTGTTAAATGAATAAGTGAATCAATGCCTAAAATAAGGGGAAAGCACATTCCCATGCCCTGCTAACTATCTTTATAGTCCTAGAGAAGAGGATCAGAGTTTAATTCCACGATTCCCTTAGACGTGCTCTTCCATCTATTCACCCTCACATAACCATACTTATAAATCACTAACTTGGTCTTGCAGTCCCTCTATCAGGAATGCTGCGTAACATTTAAATCCCAAGTAAATGTTTATTAAATGGACAAAGAGGTGCAATAACTGGGATGTGCATGACTCTCTGTGTGACCTTGCCTAAGATTTGAATCGTCTAGGGAAAATGACGATTTATCTTAGAAGATCCTGTTTGGAGTCTAAGTATCATTGTGTGACAATGAGAATAAATGCACCATTTTGAGATCAGCATATTAAAAAAATTAACACACCGGGATGAACACTCCTATTTCATAAAGGCAAAAAGAGGCCGATAGTAATTTATTCTGATTATTTAAAATTTTTTTAGCTATGATTTTTGTATAGTTTTGCAAAACTGGCCTTCATTATCTAAGGATTGATAACTCTGTTGTCCAGTTGTTTAACTAACTTTTTGACCTTGGATAAATCACTGAAAGCCTATGGATCTTAGTTTTCTTGTCTGTCGGTGGACAAAGTTACTCTTCATTGGGACAGACCCATTGGGGCAGCTTCGGCTACTCCAAACTTGAAGATGGTCATGTTTGATTTCAAGAGTTTTAGAGAAAATTGCATTTTACCGGTTGGTCAAGCCTTCAGTGCCAACCATTCAATATAATTCTTTTCCTTTCTGCCCGCAAACATTTTTAGAATCAACAGAAAAATTCTTGATAATTCAGTTTGTTTTCACAGCAGTTCAGCTGGACAGTGTAATTGGCCGTGGGGGGTACTAAATCTCTGTCCTCCTTGACTGAGGCTACGGGTTTCTGGGTCTCTGAACAGTCAGGTACAGTGACTTTAATGGGTCACAAAAAGACTATAAATCCTTTGCAGAAATGGTCACATCTGTGTATTAGAAATGCAGTGGGATTTTTAAAGCTACTTTATTTAAAAACTCTAAGCAAAAATTATAGTCATTTTTATATATTTCTGTATTTAAAGTTATTACTTGCAGGCATTAGGAATAAAGGTGTAACTTAGCAGTTTTCCATCTTTCATCCATATAGTTTGAAATATATGTGGTTTTCTCCGCAGGAGTTTAACTTCATGTGTACGGTTGAATAATATTCAGTCCAAAGTCACATGACCTGTGGTGTTACGACGCACATTTGTTGACGTGGCTATCTCCCCAGTAAACCGTGAATGTCTCAAAGATGAGGACCATGGGAAACTCATTACTTTATCCCCTGAAACTACCTGGCAGGGCTGACCCCCAGTAGATGTTTGTTAACATGAAAACAAAGTAGTAAAATTTAGCAGTAAAACTAGGGGCTTTGTGGAAGTCTTCACAGTAACTTTTGAAGCAGAATAAGTGAGAAAATAAGCCAGAAATTTACACAAAACTCAGGAAATCAAGTTTTAATAAGAATCTTTGTCTTAAGGGTTTAAAACATGCAAGTTAACTGGCGAACTTGTCATTATCACACAAGGCTGCTTCTTCTCACACCAGCTAGTGATGGCCTTACTTACCTATACGGTGGTGTCTTTCGTGGTTCCAATGATGCCTCATCTATTGACTGGTAGTCATGGTTACTCGCAAATGTGTTCCATTTATAGCCAATTTTTCTTATCTCAGTACCAATTACTAAAGATACATAAAGTATTAAAGGGACCACATTTCTATTTCCACCTTCAGATGAACTATACTTTGGATTAGCCATTTAGGCAGAAAATTATCTTGATCTGGGCATTTGTGACTGTGTTTATAATTAATGCGCTTTGCTGTGCATTATTTGGAGAGCCTGGCAGATATGCTCAGCAGGTGTCTCAGAGCCAGCAGCACCCCAGTGAGGGCCTCACACAATGATCCAGACAGCGTCATTCGCTTCTGGTCCCATACCTGTTGGCAGCCTGGTGCTTTTGTCGGCTTCTCCGAGCAGCCTCTGGAGATGCAGCCTCTTATCTGGGAAGAGCACAGCCAAGCTGGGAGGCAGGGAAAGCTCGTGGCAGCACTGAGAACATAGCTCGGGAGTGAAAACTTTGTCTTCGTAAACAGAGGCCAATTTCTGTTTGGACTGATGCAGCTTATACTGCTTTTCCGGGAGTAATTATTTAATAGCACCCTCTCTTTTACTCTCAAAAGCATGCCAATTTGCATAATAAATTATACGGTGTCTTCAATTATAGGGTCAGATTTTTCTGTCTGCAGTATCTTTTAGGCTGTCTCTGGGAATTTTCCAGACTTAGGAGACCACCTCCCAAAGATAGGGTCCAAAAATGTACAATTCCCGTGCATCTTCCATGCAGGCATGTAACCTGGCCTCTGCCAATTCCTTCCGGAGATTTCCATTTCGAAGTGAACAATCCGACGAAAGCAACTCCCTGAAGAATCCTTCTGCAGCTGGAACACCAGCTTTCAGCAGCCAGGGGTGCAGGGTTGCCTTGTTGGGATGGATGGTGGCGACTGCAGCAGCTGTAGGAAGCATCACAGCACATCTGTGGCCAGGTTTTCTCGTCAGGCTGGTTCGGCAAGAATAGAGACATATTCTTGGTAGCTCAACCTCAAAGGTACTCTCCAGTCTCCCCCACAATCATGTTCATGACTCAATACCTTTTAACGAAAATCCTGTTTTTTTATGCTTAATTAGCCAGTCTCTATTGCTTACAATAAGGAGCATTACTGACGTATGAACAGACTTGAAAATTTTGGTTCATAGGATATCCCAACTAAATGTTTCAACAGCAAGGAATACATGCAAAAGGGGTATTTTGTATACTGAATGCTCTGTACCAAATCTCTTTCAAAAGACAATGCCCTACATGAAAAAGGGCTGCTCATTTGCAGGGCTTGCAAAGTTGATCTTGATTAGTTACACCATAGATTTATCCAAAGCTATGGGGTTATTCTTTTCAAAATGAGATTCGGGTCAAGTGATAAAATTCCTCCTTACACATCAAATGGAAAGAAAGGTGCTTGGATGTCAAGTCTGGCTTTTTTTTCTTTTTCTTTTTTTTGGCGGTACGTGGGCCTCTCACTGTCGCGGCCTCTCCCGTTGCGGAGCACAGGCTCCGGACGCGCAGGCTCAGCGGCCATGGGTCGCGGGCCCAGCCGCTCCGCAGCATATGGGATCTTCCCGGACCGGGGCACGAACCCGCGTCCCCCGCATCGGCAGGCGGACTCTCAACCACTGCGCCACCAGGGAAGCCCCTGGCATTTGTTAACCTATGTTTTTCTTACTACATCTCCAGAGATGCTCAGGACTCTATAATGTCCACTGTAACAAACAACCAGATGGCCTCATTTTCAATTATGTGACCTGAAAAGTGTTTAATTAGCTTCCTTCCTGCTGCCAACTCACTCTCACTTGGATGTACTCAGCATAGAAACTAAACAGCAGCAGGTCATAAATGCTAGTTGAAATCTGCTATTACATCATTTAGAAGAGATTCTTTAAAGATCTCACGTACAATTCAACAACCAACAGACGCAGCCCTCTACAGGATGGGGCAATATGACATTTTGGAAATCATCTCCATGTTCAGATCAAGAATTCCAGGTAGACAGACCCTCTGGCACCATCACATTCAGGGTACTTACTAGTTACCATTTAAATGAGTGCACATCTGCATATATTTGCACAAAACCCAACTATTATTATTCTTTGTTATGCAGTGACATTTTTCTTTGATTATAATATGTAAAGGAACTCACCACAATGAATAATAAACTGTTTGAAGGCCAATGAAATAGCTCACACAGAACTTGATAAAATAAAAAGTCAGTGGCACCCCTAGCAACAGCGCTGAGGGGGTTCTGGGTCTCCTGTAGAAGAAATGCCTGGAAGGGTCACACACTGCTGTGTCCCTGAGCTACACGCTCATCACTCAACCGGGGCTCTCAGCTCCGTGTACACACAGCTGTCATTACCTCCCAGGAGTCATATTCTGAGGACATGTACAGATTCACAAGTATATATATAACACAATTGTACATGTAGGTGTTTCTGCTTAGTGAGTTATGAGTCCTTTTGTATAAACGAAAGCATTATATGGTTTCTGTGGCTTAAAAAAATCTTAGCAGTAGGCGAGATTTGCGAAAGTTAGCCAGGACTGTTCATAATTTCCACGATTCTGAACATTTAAAGGCGTCTACTTTCCTCTACACTTGGTAACAAACAGCCCAGGTTTCCACCCTCAAGCACTGAGATAGACTGTTGTCGGCTTGTGGAAGAAAGTTTTCTGGACTCACCGAAGTTTGGCTCATTTGTCTTTTTCACGTTTCTTCTTTTTCCCATTGCCTACACTACCCATTAACCCACTCCTTCATTTTTCTAGTCACCAAAACCCATTTTGAGAATCATCATTAAAAGAATTCTTCAGATTCTTTAAAAGGTATGGGATCCACAAACACCTACATAGGGAATATCTTACTAGTAGATAATGTTTAGGGAGCAGTGTCTATTGCCAGAGCATGTGCGTAATTTTATTACAATATTACATCATCATTACAACCACCTTACAAGCTAGGCACTGCTTTTAACATTCCCATTTTATAGATGAGGACCCCACGGCTTGAAGAAGTCAGTAGACTTTCCACCTAAGGGAATGGTGTAGCCACAATTTGAGTTATCAACCATACAACCCCCAGCACAGTGATAGAACACTTAGTCTGTGCTCAATTAATAGTTAATGAATTCAGTGCCATGACCCATAAAGCCAGGACACTGGAAGGAATTTTTGGAAATTAACTAGACCTTTCACCTGTCTTTGTTTAAGGCCACACATAAAATATCAAACTCATAGAAAACACCTTCTACCTTTGATAGGTGAAAATATCTTCCCTTTAATATTTCTGGGCTACCTTGTATAACAGTTTTCTCTCAATTTCAGTTTGAAAAAAAATTGAAAAATTATCTCTACTTATGTAAAGGGTTATATATTTATACATCAAAATTCTCTTTTCTTAAATGTTGGATTTAATTTTCTGGATTTATGAATTTTTAAATTGCATTTTTAGAAAAAAGGTAGAAAGAAAATTTAAGGGAAGATGTATTTTTTTCCTTCAGTGATTTTAGGATTATAGTAAGAAAAAAATTCTCATTACTTAATATTTAATTTTAGTGTATTTAACTGGATTTTTAAAACCCTGGTACCTTGTTTCTGTTCAATACTGCTACAATTGGGAACTGTAGGAACAAATGGTTTAAAGAAGGAATTTTCTTCCCACAAGATTTTCTTTATGGGTAGAGGGAACTACAGCTGTCAGAGAAAACCAGTTTGCCCTTCCCTGGAACTCACTTCTCTCATAGTTGCCTTCCCCCCGCCACCCCCATACAACTAGAAATGCCTAGAATAGAAGTCTTTCTAAAAGCAACTCATCCCTGGATACTCGGCTACTACTGTTGATTTCCCCATCTACTTAGATTCTGAAATAAACTTTATTTCCATTGGCTCACTTTTTTGGAAATGATGAGGGTAAGTAAATGTCAAAGAAAAAAAAAGGGGGTTGGAAGAGTGGATGTGAATTCAGAAAAGTTTGTGGCTGAGGTTTAGAGATTTTTCTGGAATTGACATTTTTATAGTGGAGTCATAGGGTCTTCCAGGTGAAATAAAGGCTCTGGAAAAAACCACACCGTGTCAGAGCTATTTTAAAAAATCCGCCCTCTGTGGGCTCTGTTTCTTCCTACCCTCCTTCTTCAGGAAACAGGGAACGCTTCCCAGATCTTACGTTTTCCTAATATGCTTTCCCAACGAGGAAGGAACGTACTTTTTTAAAAAGCAGGGTGTTCAAATTAAATTAATAAATCCTGTGAACAGCCACCAGCTTCATCATGCTCTAAGGATGACAGAGATGTGGCTGAGTCCTTTACATAAACCAAGGAGATACATTTCTTGTAGTAGAAACAGGGTGAACACTTTCTCTGGAATAAATAACAGGACACCCACCACAGAGTGAGGTGAAGAGAATGTATGCTCTGTAATAAATAACTGCAAACTTCCAAAGTGAAATCTATTTTTTTCTTACCTGAATAAATTTTTTTTTTTTTCTGGTGAGAAAATGTCTCTGCTAAAAGCAAAATGCTTAAGCTTAGACCTTACCCTGGAAATAGTTTTCTATTTTTATTTTAACTATTCTAACATTGGTGAAGACATCATATCAATCTAAAATTTCACATATTTTTCTGACAGGAAAATCTTTTTCATTCTTGGAATCCAAAGAACTTCATTTTTCTGAGACTGTATTTAGTCACCAGGGACTATAATATTTTCCAAAATTTTCCATCGTTTCTGATCATCTCAGTGTAAATCCACTACTAAGTCAGGGGCTTCTTCTAACTCAGAAGAAGTTGGTTGGTTTCATTCAACCAACACCAAAGTTGGTTTAATGAATTGTGCCAATATATGGCATTTTATTCTTAATCCAGTAAATGTATCTCCGGTAATGAAGAGACACAGTTGTTCTGTGATAGTTGATTTTGCATCAGTGAAACACTTTTTGCACTCCTTTGCACTTTTTTTTACCTCCAGACCCAAGGCCAATGCTACACCCTCCTCATCAACCTCCCATTACCCGCTAGTCAGGAGGACTTTCTCTATGCCCTGTGGTCTCATATGTCAACTCATTGCTTTATTAAAATACAGTCCAAAATGTGTTCAGATTAGCCTTACAATGTCCAATTTTATCATCAGAATTTAAGTTCCTTGGGCAGGACCATCCCTGGCCACAGGGCCTGGAACACAGTAGGGATCAGGGTATTTTTCAGACATATTGTTAAACTGGGGAGAGGCTTCAAAAATGCACACGTTTCCTACCTAAAGGTTTAATATCTCTGTGCCTTGACGTCATTCTAGACAATTAAAAGCTGTTTTCTCATTTTGGATTGATAGGCAGGGCTCTGACTGAAATATCCTCTCGGTAACATCGTTCTCTTTCTGATGTGTGATACGTTCATTGATTCCAACAGGAGATGGATCCCTGGGGCTGAGAACAGCACGGGATGTCAGTTCTGGGAATGAATTCAGTTAGAAACTCCTTCTTTTCGTTTGAGGGTGCACTGACTTGGCCCTCTGAGTTAGCATAGGCCATGACCTGTAAGAATTACTACAAACCTATAACTGGGAAGGAAATCTACCAACTCGCTACTTCCTGGGAAAATTAAATGTGTACAGCATCTGTGAAGAAATGTAAACAGGAGGAAAAGTTCATTGTGCTGACTCACAAGTAGGTTCACTTCAAAAATAAAACAAACCCAATAACCCTTCCCTAATTTCAAAGCCTAAACATAGGTAAATTGGCTACAGACTCAATACTTTTAGAATTCGAACATTAACAATGATCCACAATTTCTTTAGATTTACTTTTTTTTAAGCCATACAATTTCACCATCTTAGAATTTTTTTTTCAAAGCATAACAAAGCCTTCTCTCTAGGATGGTCTTCAATTCATCAAGCTATGCTTGAATATCTTGGTTTAAGAATTTCTTTGTTGACAAGAAATGTTTTCAAAAAGATATCTCCTTTGTATTTAATTAAAAGGTTTGGTAAACATTTCCTCTATTTAATTTCTATTTCGAAAGAACTTATATGCTTTAAACAGCAAAATAAACATTTCGAAATAGTCAAAACACATCAATTCTCAGAAAACGTATGCTGAGTTTATGAAACATTTTACTTTGATAAGAGACATCAGCGTTAACTTTTTTCAAGATGAAATCGCATAATAGAACATTTCTAGACTTCTAAGACATATAGACTGTAAAGCTCTGGATACTGATCATATCTCTTTTATGTTTGCCACAGATCCCAGAGAAAATTAGAGGAGTTTCATAAAATAGGACTTTTATTTCTTTTGATCTGCTAATAAAGGATATATTTATAAATAAATATTATTTATAAATAAATATTATGGTTCCTTGGAACAGTGCAAGTTTATATAAATAATAATAGGTGAAAAGCAAAAAAGAATGACCAGGAATAGATGCTTATTTCTTATTGGAATCTATGGAGAATTTATTTTAAGCAGGTACATTTAAATACTGACAATCAGATTTCAGGAACTAATAGTTCCTAATTTACTTATTTGTGCAGGGACTCAATTCAATGGATAGTTTACACAGGGTATTAAATATAAAATCTGAGCAAGATTATAGGTGGTAGGAACATTTTGGATATAAGAGAGGAAACTACCATCAGGGTCGTGTTAACATTTCTGAGTACACCCCAGGTCCCCCTCCAGATTTGGGGAATCGGAAGGAAGGAAGGAAAGAAGGGAGAGAGGGAGGGAGGGAGGGAGGGAAGAAAGTTTCTTTTCTCATGATATTTCTAAGTGCCAGTTTAAAATACTGTTTTGAGAGCATCTGTAAGTTAGAAGTAGCTGTGACCATGTTAGATCTGTTTATACATTTGTATGCAGAATGTCCTGTTCAGCTTGTATTACTTTTGAACATTACCCTGTACTTAACGAGGATGGGGTAGAATTTTGAAAAGTCATTCTCTCTATAAAGATATAATGCATTCTTCCTTTAGTCTTCTCTTTCTCCTTCTTCTCTCTCTCCCTTTTATCCTCAATTGAAGGTGTTAAAAAAATTCAATTGTGTACATTTTAAAGATTTTATTGGCTTTACTCAATGATTCATGAATTGGGCAGCATCCTATCTGGTAAATAGAAAGGAGCTCTAAAGGGCTGTACAAAATGTAAGACTTTTATAGGTAGAAGGGGTCAGACAAAGAAGTTACTAGCAGAGTGAATTGTCTGTGGGAAGGTCACCTTCCTTTAAGGGATGGCAGGGGTTGATCAGAGAGATTAGTGCACTAGCGCTGACCAGGTCATTACAGAAGATTCCACTCCTGGGAGAGGTTGGAACTGTAATTAAGTAAGGTATTAAGTCTTGCTTTGGTGACATGGGGCTTAGCACAAGTGACTCCATTTGGGGCCTGTTGCCTCTTTTTTTAACAAAGCTTATTGCAATGGCTTGTGAAAATCAAATATTTCAGGCAGATTCAAGAAATAGGGACATGTTGCTGACAAGAATATTAAAACACCCAGGAAAGAGTTACTAAAATAAGATTGCATATAAACTCCTTTTTCACCCTCTTATGTTAGAGAATCTTTTTGATCTCTGATTTCATAAAACCAGCTGCTCTACTGTGCTTTTCAAATGCATCTTATATCAGGAGATAAAGAAAAAAAAAGGTAATATTCCAAGTTACACTGTGTATATTTCAGTTTAATGAATTGAAAATAATCCCACTAAATGAACGACTTTTATAAGAAAAAGTATTAACAGTTGCTGTGAACCTGCTTCTGGTGAGAGAAATTCTTACTCTTTTGTTTATCTGTATCCGGTTAGACCGGAGATAACCGGAGATATGGGATTAATGACTAGAATGTAAATAATTATTAACCAAGGTTGACAGTCTCTTGTTCACCTTCACACAGAATTCAAGGTGACCTCATTTTTAAATGCACAGACTAACTCTTTTATCGGGCATCTCTCCCTCTATGACTCAGGCTTTCAATGTATTCATAGGATGATTTCCACGTTGGGGGATGTATGTATGCAGGGAGTTAGCCCTTTGAAGTTTGCATTTCGTCGTCTTTGAAACAGTCTCCTTCAGAATTGTCATGACTGAGTTGCACTGCTGTCTTAGAGGCAGAAAGATGAGCTTCAGATCTGCACAGAGAATGGGGAGCTGCAGGGAAGGCCCTGTTCCCTCAGCATTTAAAAGGCTGGGAAGTGACTGGGCGCCAAGCAAGGACAGGGCTTTTCACACAGCAGCCTGCCCCAGAGGCTGCGGATGTACTTTGCATTTCACCCTCCACTTTCAGATGTGGGGTTAGGCGACAATGTGGGCTGGGGTTCTTCCTTCTCACTCTGCTCCCTCTTGTGTATGATGAGGTCTGTGCGGACCCCAGACCTTGTCAGGAGCCAGCAGAGAGGGCCTGCTGAGAGCATCCTGCAGTGGCCTACTGGGACAGGCAGGAAGAGCGCCACCAAAAGCAGGATGCCCATTATGAAAAATGAAGAATCCTGGCCAGCCCGCTTGCAGGCTACCTCAAGGACTTTTCCTGTTGTCCCAGGGAGACCTGTTAATAAGTTTAAAGGTCACCCAGGCCCCAAAGGATCCTTGACCTATGCCTAGGTCGTAGAAGAGAATAATAATGATCAGATAGATATCCCAGCGACATTAGAAATTCCAAGCCGGACAGGCTGATGAAACTGCCTAAGATGGCAGAAACCTATGCCGAGATCACCTACTGGTACTTCTCTCTGATTTAAGCTAGAAAGAAATTCTACTTTACGTGTGGCCAAGAGTCTCCTCACCTTATTTCTTCGATCTCCAAGAAATACATTTCAGTTGATACGAACATTAAATGTGGCTATGTTTCTTCCTTCCTTCTTTTTTTCTGAAGAGGTATCCCTGAAACAATATTTTAGAAATTAAAACTTTAAGGTATATCCTCACCAAAGAACTATAAGAGTGCAAGGCAAAGGTGGATAAAAATATGCCCAAGGAAGTCCACAAGGGTGCAGATGAGACAGGCTTCAGAGACAGAACCACATGGGCTTCTGGGAGTGCCATGAGCTAGAGACAGAGCACTTGACTTCTCAGGACAGGAGAAGCTCATGCCGGGAAATCTGGGACTACAGGCAGGTCACCGATGGATCCAAGTGTTACTCTTAGAATTCCAAACCTGCCATGATATCCATGCAAACACTACAGTCTGGGGAAGTTCTCAGAGAAAGGAGTCCAGACCTGGGTGTGGCCGTGTGTGGGACTTGTGGTTGCTTGTCACCAGGGCAGGGGCTGAACCCAGCCACCAGGGCCAGCCTTTCTCAAAGATGGGCCACACAGGCTGAGGCAGAGGCCACATTTGGGATTCTGGACTGGAGCGGGTGACAGGTGATGAGACAAATGTCCCTGCAGTGAACATTCCATTTCCCTGTGAGTCTGGGCTTTTGTTTTGTTCTCTGTCTCCTAAGCTCTCAAACTTTTAATATCGTATATTGCTGAAATCAACTAGCTGGTCACTTATATAAGGCTTTCTTCCACATCTATGTTCAAGATGGCCTCATTTTTGTTCGTTTGTTTTTGAGCTCTTTTTGTTACATTTTGAATCTTGATTGGAAAGCATTGTGACTTCATGTACAGCATTTCTCATCTTTTTCTAAAATGTGGTGATCTGAACAGAGTGTGTGATTTTGGAACTGGTGATTCCCAGGGGGCTTGAAAGTACCTATGAATAAAGCTATCGGCATCCAAAAAAACAGAGCATAACACACAAGGAAAGTGACGACTGGTCCTTCTTTTTATATGTTTTGCATACCTAGATTCATTTCTTTTTAAGTATTCATTTCTTCTTGCATACCTAGATTCATTTCTTTTTAAGATTTAAACTACAGGTAACCAAGGCCAGATGTTTGCTATAATTTATGACTTGACCTAAACTTCAAAGTTGGTAACATTAAAAATTCCTATCATCAAAGTCTTCCCAAACGTCTTCCCCTGTGCTGCGAAGAAATAAAAGGATGTTGAATGTAACACCAGGATGCCGCTGGAAATCAGAGGGAAAAATCAGAATTAGAAATTTCAGGACCCTCATTAAAGTGCATGTTTAAGTGTTTTCTGATTATGTAAGTAACATATGTTCATTGTGATAAATTAAATACGCAGAAAAATACAGAAAAAAAGGAGAAGACATTCAAATCACCCATAATCGTATCCATCCAGAAAAAAATGATTATTTATATTTTGAACTATGTCTACCCTTTCAGCAAACATATAGTATATGGCTAATATTGATATACTGTTGTGTTGCCAGTTTTTACATGATGTATCAAATTTTTTCTCTTGGAAAATATGAAAAAGAAGAAAAAAATCATTTACGATTTCCCATACTAGAAATAATTACTGTTAAGATACTATTTACTTGCTTTCTGGATTTTTATATGCGTAGTCCAAGGCTTGCAGATTTTCCCTATAAAGAGCAAGATAGCAGATATTTTAGGCTTTTCAGGCTGATGGTTTCAGTTACAATTAATCAAATCTGCCATTGTAGCTGGAAAGCAGCCAGAGACAATACATAAACAAACTGTGTGTGGCTGTGTGCCAATAAAACTTTATTTACCAAAATAGTCATGGGCCAAAATTGGCCTTTGGGTTACAGTTGGCCAATCTCTGGCATAGACATAGTAAATTTGTGTAAAAATGTTGTTTAATAACATGTTGTATATACTATTTGTAACCAGATTTCTCCTCGGGTTTCTTGTGACTATTTCAGGTGATAAAATATATCTTTAAAATATCCATGTAGGTGACTTCAATATATTACTTTTATGTGGACATACCATGATTTATATTTTAAATCCTACATTATTGGACTTTACGATTTAAATTTTTTAACATTGTAACTGATGGAAATAATTTATACCTAATTCTGTGTGCATCTTTGTCATCTTTTCATGTAGAATAACTTAATGGAAATCAAGTTATTGGATCAAATGGAATAAATGTTTCTTAGGCTTTTGAAACTTATTGCCAAATTGTCCCGTAGAATTTGTACTGGTTATTTCCTTCCAAAAGTGTAAGAATGACTCTTTCCCCACACTTTCACCATCTCCTGAGTCTAACCTCAATAAATTCTTTGTTTTTAGGTAGTTATGTCTCTGTAAATAATATTCAGTTTTTCACATGTTTATAGACTACCAAATCTCATCTTTTGTGAATTTCCTCTTTCATTTCTTTCGTCATTGTTCTTATTGCTAGTTTCATTTTTTTCTTATTGATGAGTAAGAGTTTTTGTGATATATGCTGGCTACGATTCCCTGGTCATGCATCTTATAAATTTCCCCCTAGTTTGTTGGTTTTTGTTACATTTACCTGATAGGTGTTTATTTTAATTCAGAAAACTTATTTTTAAGTAATCCAGTAAATAGTATTTCTTTAAATTCTTATTTTATTTATTAAAAGAACTTCTTTGTGAATTATACCTTCAAGGCTATATTAACATTTTTATTTAAATATTTTATTCTAATCCATCTAGAATTTATAATACATTAGAGATATAACCATATGTATTTAGTTTTTCAAATAGTCAATTGTTTGAGAACTCTTTGATGTGAAATATCACCTTAGTCATATGCTCTTTTCTTCTATTTACTAGGGTATATTTCTATATATGTTTTTCTGTTGCCCTAATCTTGCTATAAACTGTTTCATCAGTATCATAGAATTTTAATTAGAATAACTTTACAACATCTTTTAATGTATAGCAGTGCAACTCTGGCCATGGCAGTGAGAGCACAGAGTCCTAGCCACTGGATCTCCAGGGAATTCCCACCCTAGCTATTTCTAATGGTAAACTTGCAACGTCAGCTTATTTTGAAAGATTTTGTTCATATAAAGTTTCTCTCCTGGAACCAAATCCATCTAGACAGTTAATGTCATTTTCACCTTGTTGATGAGCCCTAATTCCTTCATCAACGTTACCAGGCTGCTGAAAGTGTGACCTTTCTCTTTCCACATCTTAACCTCCGTCTTGTTCACTTGGAGACCTCAGATAAAGGCAACCAGTAGGCTTGGCCTTTCATGGAAACCAGTCATCACTCACTTGAGGTCCTCTCTTCCCCCTTGCTCCTCCCTTCCTTCCCTGCATCCTACCCTTGTCCTCAACTCCATCCCTTACACCTTTACTGAACCTAGATGCTCCAAGTACGTGCTCCCTGCCCTTCAAGGCCTTACAGTGTAGGCAGAGATTAACTGGTAAACACATGATTACAATGAAATGTAATTAAGTGCTACCGTAACAGGGTGTCTACAGTGAGTTATGTGAGCGACTAACTTTTCTGCAAGGAACCAGGTGAATATTCTGCAAAAGCTTCAGGAAGATGATATCTGAACTCACTGAAGAGTGAGTCGGGGCTGGACTGGCACGTGGGACCGAGAAGGGGTTTGGAATCCTTTCAGGTTTGTTTACATACAGTCCTCACCCAATCCACCCACAGGCCACATAGTCTGAAGTTGTGCTCTCTGGATCAAACGTCTTCCACATTCTTTCCCCAACAATGTGTTTTCCCTCTACTTTGGCAAAGAGCAAATGCAAACTTAAGACTGTCATTCTAGAATACCATTGAAAATTAGCCAACAAGTTTACCTAATAAATTTTCTCTTATTCATATTGATTGTGTCTACACTTAAAAAAAACAAACAAACCTAGAAAGCAATTACTCTTTGCAATCAAAGTGATGTCATGTTCATATTTTCCTCCAACCAAAATCTCTAGAGAAAGTTCAGGTATGCCCAGATGTCTGGAGAAGTGAACCAGTGTGTGCCAATTTTAGACTATTGTCTTCAGAAAACTGTAGACGATTTCTACCGCTTAATGACCTAGCAGAATCTGAAAATATGCTGCCCCTTTTGAAACTACGTAATCTCCTCCAACACTAATATGCTCAGGAAGCCTGTTTACAATAAAAAGATAAAGCTTAGCTATTGGCAAAAGAAATTCCTGGAAGCCATAAGAAAATTTTGCTTATTACTTTACGAATTTCTACCCTTGGTGATAATCTCTTAAAGCTATTTCTTGGTGGATCTCACCAACTGAAAATATAAATGCTTTGGTGACACAGACCTTTGGTTGACCAAAGAGAACTGATGTAATTACAGGCCTACCTGTTCTTTGACATTAGCTGTTGTTATAACAAGAGGAGTTGGTACCTTACGGAATTTCGCAGTATTAGAGGTTGATTGAGGTTTATTCTGTGCCAGGCTCCACATAAGGGCTTTATGTATTTTATTTTACTTAACCCTAACAGCAATTTATGAATGTATAATATTGTTTTACAGATAAGGAAACTGGGATTAAAATAAGTAACTTGCTCAGGGTCAAAACTAAGAATTGATGAAGTTGGGTTTCAAACACAGGTGGGTGTGACTTCAAATCCTGAGATACACCTTGTCTTCTCACAGTTCAACAGAAGCTCCAGGAGCATCATCTTATGATTTGTGAAAGAAATAATTAAAGGGCAAAGACAGAGCTGGAGGATATTTAAGGTCTAACATAGAGGCGTGTAAAACTTAGCATTCCTTATTTCTGGTATACACCCTCCTTTTGAATAATCTGTCATTTGTTTGTGTAATTAACCTTGAGTTACAGTCTGGCATGCTATTTCCTAAAATAAACTGCCACACAGGTTGAGAATGTTTGTGTTGGAATTATATATTCATATCCTCAAACACAGGCTGGAAAATGAAACCGCATTCATAATTCAAACTGTCATCTATAAGCACACGGCATCCTGTAGATCGTATTTGGGGGATGTGGTGTGTGTCCCCAGTATGCCACAGGTACTTGGTTACTTAGAAAGTCGTAATGATAATAACCATAGTATTGATAGGATTATTATACATTCTCATGACTAGTACCTAGTTTTCGCTTGAATTTAAACACAGATCTTCCTTGGCTAGTACACGTAAAATCATTCTAAGTTTGGGTAAATGAAGTGGAATTAGGGAGCAGAGGAAAGAAGTGAGTTGATATAATCGTTTCTGTTTTACAGAGAGACTAAGTTACTCATGTGTTTTCTCTTCTTTTAAACATCTTTATTGGAGTATAATTGCTTAACAATGGTGTGTTAGTTTCTGCTTTATAACAAAGTGAATCAGCTGTACATATACATATATCCCCATATCTCCTCCCTCTTGCGTCTCCCTCCCACCCTCCCTATCCCACCCCTCTAGGTGGTCACAAAGCACTGAGCTGATCTCCCTGTGCTATGCGGCTGCTTCCCATTAGCTATCTATTTTACGTTTGGTAGTGTATATATGTCCATGCTGCTCTCTCACTTCGTCCCAACTTACCCTTCCCCCTCCCCGTGTCCTCAAGTCCATTCTCTATGTCTGTGTCTTTACTCCTATCCTGCCCTTAGGGTCTTCAGAACCCTTTTTTTTTTAGAGTCCATATATATGTGTTAGCATACGGTATTTATTTTTCTCTTTCTGGCTTACTTCACTCTGTATGGCAGTCTCCAGGCCCATCCACCTCACTACAAATAACTCAATTTCGTTTCTTTTTATGGCTGAGTAATATTCCATTGTATATATGTGCCACATCTTCTTTATCCATTCATCTGTCGATGGACACTTAGGTTGCTTCCATATCCTGGCTATTGTAAATAGAGCTGCAACGAACATCGTGTTACATGACTCTTTTTGAATTATGGTTTTCTCAGGGTATATGCCCAGTAGTGGGACTGCTCGGTCATATGGTAGTTCTATTACTCATGTGTTTTCAAAGACGAGTAGCATTCAGTGAAATTTTATTTTATTTTATTCTTTTGTGTGTGTGACAATGAGTGTACATTTATTGGTTACTTTTTTATTGAGGTATAGTTTTTGTTTTTTTTAATTTATTTTTTATTGAAGTATATTTGAATTACAGTGTTGTGTTAATTACTGCTGCAAAGTGACTCAGTTATACATATACATACATTCTCTCTCATATATTCTCTTCCATTATAGTGAAATTTTAAAAATAAAATGTTTAAAATAAATAAGATAAAATTCAACTTCTTGTTGGTACGTACAGTGGACCCTTCCAATTAAATGAGTGGGAAACACTTTCTTTCCAACTACTGAGTTTAAGACAGAACCAAAGAAAACAATTTACACAACATTCAAAATTAATTCCAGCCATATTAAGACTTGGGAAGAAGGACCTGGGTTAAATTGAAATGCTAACTTGCTAGCCCAGAGCACACCTAGACAAATCAATAATGTGTTTTCTCTTATTAAACCAGGAGAGTCAGTGTCAGCACGTACTGATAGCATGAAGGCACTGAAGGAAGTGCTCTGCTATATTACAAGCAACGAATGGCACTGTTTTGTGAGAGATTTCCCCATATTAGGAAGCCAAGGTTTTACTTGTGGCTCAGGTACTGACCTCCTCTGAGACCTTAGGGGGGATGGCACTAGGCTGCCTGGTTTTCCATTTACATCTCTGTAAAAGCAGGGGTGGGGTGTGGGGAACAGTTTAGTTCCAAGATGCTGGGAGAGCTCTTCCAAGACCTCTGCAAAGTCAAACGAACTGCTCAGCCATGGGCGATTCAAAATGCAGTGCCTCTCCATCTTTAGGGATTGGAATAAATCTTGGAATCTTACTCTTGCTTTTGTAGGTAGTCTTTCTTCACACACATTTGCTCTATTTTTTCTTGGATTAAGAACCAACAACATCAACTGTGGTTCAGGAGTTACATGTGTTCTAACTCAGAGACGTGGCAGCTAACGCAGCTTGCAATAGGGCATTCCCTGCAGTGACCTGACAGCTCACTGGACACAAGGGAAGAGCAGATGATGTATGTCCCATGAATGTATCTCTCAATACTTCTCTTTATTCAGGGCCAAATTTTTCGATGAGTGCCTGCATTCTCATTAGTCTGGGCCGAATGTTTTCCTTGCAGCTGCCATCAGAAATGTGAGGTCTGGCTTCTAAGGGAAAAACAAAGCAGGGAAGTGGCTCTCCCATGAGCACACCTTTGAATGGGAAATGCAAACCTTCGCCCCCTTTTGGTAGTCTGGAGAAATGCACTGTCTAGTCTCAGTCTGCTTCTTCTTAACTGGAAGTTTGCTATTTTGTAAGTGGTGAGCTCTGAAAAAGCAAGGTTGAGAGATTCTGCCCTGGGCTGCAGATACACCATGGCCCACTGGGAGAACTGTTTACAGAAATGAAGTTTCCCCCTTTGAGCAAATCGTGTAGTGGAAGACGTCAGGGTAGAGAGCTGCTCAGACTCTGCAGAGGGAGAGCTCTGTGCTGCTCTCATTCCAATTATCTTCTTCCTTGTAAGTGAAATACGAGCTGGGCAATGACATAGGTTATAAATATGGGAAAATGAAAGATGAAATGTTGATAATTGTGTACCGTTGACATGCAAGTAATTTGACATATGCTAGCCATTAAGGGTGGATGTTTGCAAACTAAAAATAGTAAATGGCTCATTGCCTATTAAAGGGAGGGCTCTGCTATGTTTTAATTAACCTTTCCGTTCTCTGATGGCGCCTATTGTATTTATATGGACCTTTCAGAAGATGAGGTTTATCAGTGGGCTATCTGCTTGCTCACACGTCTAGCTAATAAGTCTTGGAAGCCCTAGAAAGAATTCAGCTCACCACGGAGTTTTGTGAGAAGAAATGCAGTTGGAAAATAAAGTCCTATCAAATCATTCTTTAAGGTGCGTGGTACGTGCCTCTGTAACCACATTTAAAAGTTGATTCAGGTTGATTTAGTAACTCAAGATGGAGTCAGTACTAGTGACTGTGAAAGCATTGATTGTGTTCACCCAAGACCTTTAAGATATAAGCACAAATTAACAACAGAGGTGTCTGATGTTCCCAAATGAATTGCTGTTAAAGTTAAGTCCTTTGGAAAGCATAGAAATCACTCTACCCAAATGAGCCAGATTTCGATTTAATTCACCATACAATTATTGAGCATCTACTGTGAGCTCCACGTGGCTTGGGGAGCTGATAGCACATTTTTGTTTTTAATTGGAGTATAATTGCTTTACAATGTTGTGTTAGTTTCTTCTGTACAACAAAGTGAATCAGCTATACGTGTACATATATCCCCATATACCCTCTCTCTTGCGTCTCCCTCCCAC
>NW_020173037.1:5281665-5306652 GCF_003031525.2 Neophocaena asiaeorientalis asiaeorientalis
GCCCATCTAATGAAAGCACATTTTTAAAGCATCACTTTCATATACTTGAGCTTGTTAAAAATCAAACAAAAACTCAATACAACCCTTTCAAACTTATTATCAATAGTTTACAAAGGAGAGGGTTGGATTTTAGAACTGTCAAGTCATTGACCTTATTTCACACAACTAATGGGTAGTAATTAGGACTAGATCTCAACGTTTCTTTAACTCAACCCATTTATCCATTTACCTAATTTTGTTAAGTGCCTTCTAAGTGCAAGTACTGTACCACATGCCAGCCATGTGAATCGTTCAAAGAACAGAAGAGACGAGAGTCTCACCCTCATGGTCCTTATAGTTCTGGAAGGCAGACATTCATTAACCAAAAAACCTGAGTGCCTTTTTCAGTTATAAAAATTATTGCATAGAAAGCCTCTTTGAGAAAGTGACACTTTAAGCTGAGACTTGGAGTTAATTAGGTAAAGAAACCGGCATGTGGGTGTGAGGGGCGGTGCAGAAGATGAACTGACATTCTCGAACCCTCTTAGGTAACAGGCACTCAAGGCTCTGCACAAGACAGATGGGGGTGGCCGGTGGTGAGCATAGTGTCCTGGAAAGAGCAGGCCCCCAGACTGAGGGTAAAGGACCACTTCCACAACGAATTCTCTAGGCCAGGGCTTCTCAAAGTGTGATGCCGGATCAGGATCAGCCTTACATGGGAACTTGTTATAAATGCAAATTCTCTAGTCCTGCCCCAGATCTACCGAATTAAAACTCTGCAGGTGGGGCCCAGAAATCTGACTATAGACAAGCCCTTCTAGCATCTGATGCACCCCTAACATTTGAGAACCTGATCTATGTCACTTTGAGCAAAAGTCACTTCACTTCTCTTGAGGCTCCATTACTCCAGCTGAAAATAGGGCTGGTATTCTGAGGGTCAAATGAGATACATTTGCCCAATATCTGTCCTCAGTTCATGAATTATTCTCATAGACATTGGATCAGTAACTCCTCCTGGAAGTACTTAAAGTGTGGTGGAAACAAAAGACAGGGAACAATTCAATACCCTGAGATGCGTGTTACGGGGCACACAGCCGAAGGTATGGCGTACTTAAGTTAAGGGGGGTATTCTTTCTGCTAGAATACAGACTCCGCATCACCTCCACCAGGAAAAACAGCATCACGATTTATTTAGGAGGCTGGGAAGCCTTGGTATAAAATTTGGAAACCACTTATCTGATTAATTCATGATGGCTTTGATCAGGCTAGTATACACATATTGATGTCTTGACATTGTAATCTGTCATTTGCTGAGGGTTATTTAGAGGCTCAGTCTTCATCCATTGTAATGAACGGAGCTCTGCCCAGAGGTACTGGGAGGCTGCTGCCCGCTGGCCCTGTTTCCACCTGGATCGCAGATGCCTTAACGGCAGCACCAAAGGCTACTCAGAGAGATCTGGGCTCTCTGCAATTAGAAGAGAACTTTGAAATTCCATGCCCAGCTGCTGTAAAATTAGAATTCTGCTATTTGGAGCTGACAGGTAACCACATTCGACTGCTGACTCATCGACTGTGATTCATTAAAAATGCCAATTCTGTCTTCCCACATTTGCGGATGCCAAGTTCATTTACTTAGTATGAAAAGGTGTGTGAGAGTCTGAGCTCAGCTTGCCTTAAGATCTTGACAAAACGCCATCCCAAGTGTGTATCTTGTCTTCTGCCCTATTCCCACCCTGAATCGGTCACACCTCAAGTCTGAGGGCTCAAGGGGGAAAGTCTGGCATCTCGTGGGCTCCGCTGGTGTAAATAACCCCAGAGGAAAGTTCCATTCAGAGGGTGCTTTACAGGAACCACGTGGGGAGGCTTCTCCAGTTAGGGTGGGATACTGGAGGTGGTACCCAAGACAGATGGAAGCTGGGAGGGCTCCACGTGATGGCTCTACGGCATGTGTTTTCATGAAAAAAAATGTGTGATTTACAAACAAACACACATATATCATTTTTATTTCTATTCCTCTTCTTCTCTGAGAGGGTACCCACTGGAGAGGTGCTTGCATTTTTAAAAAGAGAGAATTTATTAAATGAAGATAACTATATCTTCTTCAATCCCTTCGGGGTCAAACGAAGCAAAGGGAACTGACTCAGCCTGGCTGACAGTAAACTCCAGAGGCAAATATAAACACCTTATAAATCAGAGACATCATGATGGCGCCTCCCAGGACATGCTCGGCAGGTGCTGAATGAGGAGCAGATGATGGGAAAGGGCCCTCCGCTGCTCTTTCATGGGAAAGGGTGGTCTTTCCCAAGTGGAAGGCGGTGAAGTTCCAGAGGGGCTAAAGAGGGCATCCCATGTGCTGGCAGTGCTGTGAGAGCACATCTGGATTTCACTTTTTCTACCCAGCATATTGGCATCTGGGCAGTGACCGCGGTGTTGGTTAATAAACTGCTGTTCTCATTACTCTTCCACATTAAATTAGTCTGATGTGCTTCCCCTTTCTCACCTTTCATAAAAGACAGCCCCATTAGACTCTCCAAATTTGAGAACAAATTTCTCTGCACTGGTATCTGATATGTAGTTTGTGTTGTGTGCTTGGACCGGTTGTTGCTGCCTCTTGCGGGCGGAAGTGAAGGAGAGATCAGAAGACAAGCCGATCTTTTCGGCGGGAGGGCAGTGCCGATTCTGATTTGGGGTCTCCCCCTTCCAGAGACGAAGTTGGCCTTTCACACGTCCTTCATACACGCCTTTGTTTATTGGTTGGCAGCCGCTGTGATGGTGACTTGGAGTTAAAGGAAATACTAGTACCAGGTTGCTGTACTTTATGTATTTGTGTGTAAAGTGATCATTCGATTTAAGGGTTTCATGCACGTGTTACAATGCATATCTGTCAGAACTCATTTTCGTCGGAGGACTGAAATGAAAGGAGGACTGAAGGTAAGGCTGAAATAGCTAGCATTAGCTCTTTAATATGGGAACTAATATGTTTTCTCACAGGCAAACAAGACTCTGATTTTCTTCTGTCATTCCTCTTCAGAAGAAAGCAATTAAAATCTTCGTAACAAACCTACAAACTTACAGGACAAATGAAGATTTTTACTGGAGTAAAGCTTTTACTGGAGTAAATTCTGTAATATTAAAATAGCAAAGGAACTTAAAGCATGCCATTTAAAATTTTCCCTTTGCTAATAAATTAGCATATATAAAAGTCTCAAAACATTCTTTAAAGGATCCTAAATGCTACTCGCCTTTTATTCTTATGTTATTTTCAGTTTGTAAAATACAAATTTTAAAAGATAATAGATTTAAGATTTTAGAGCTGTTAAAGTTTACAGGAAAATGGCACAAAACGTAGAGCGAGTTCTCATTTAGCCCCTCCCCCTCCACAATGCCCATTATTAACATCTTGCTAATGTGGTACATTTGTTACAACTGATGAACAAATGTCAATACGTTAGTATTAACTAAAGCCCACAGTTTACCTTAGGAGCCACTCTCTGTGTCATACATTCAATGCGTTTTGAGATATCATACAAGATACCTTTACTGCCCTAAAACTCTCCTGGGCAACATCTACTCATCCCTTGCCCCGTTCCCATGGCTTGATAGCACATTTTTTAATCACGGAATCCCTTGTGTGGTTGTACCGCATTTCTTTTTATACAGAACAACATTTTTATTGTGAAATCATAATGCAAGATAGTATTTCACTGTATTACACGTAATTTAGTACTACTTTATTTCTGCAGTGTGGCCCATTGTTCTTTTTTTGTAAACTGCATGAACTGACATGCACATTCGTGGAGAGAAGCCTTCCCTAGGGACTAGCTGTCATCACCGGGGATCACCAAGCTCTTTCTCGTCCCCTCTTCTCTGTTTTTCTCCAGAAAAATTCCTTGTGACTCAGGGACTCTTTCCCAGTTTGCTTTTACCCTAGTTTTCCCCTCTACTTCAGCCTGAATCTCGGGTGGATTCCACAACCTACCTGTATTGCTCTCACCCAGTGATGTTCTAAATGCCTAAAGTAATCATTTCTTTTCCATCTGCAGCTTCTCTGACCTTTCCCAGCATTTGCTCAGTTGAGCCCCTCTTCCTTCCAGGCACCTCCGTCTGTCCTGGTTTTTGCCCAGGTCCAGGGGCTGCTTCCCAGCTTCTGCTGAGCTCACTTGACTTCCTCTTCCTGTCTTTCTCAACAGAGATGGTCCCAGGTTCCATCACCTCCTCGTTCCTTCAGCCTCAGATATATGCTGAGGATGACAACCTTCAATCCAATGGGACTGACTGGCACCCAGGAAACTGGACAAGATACAGGATTATAAAGAGAAATAAGACAGTTAACCATCTTGTGGGGTTTGGGGAAAAATAATAGAAAAGAGAGCTAGCCTCTCCCTGTTTTCATGCAATCAGTTTTGTCTCCAATAAAAACTAAAGCTCTCGTGAGCTTCAGACATTATCCTGACTGGGATATCACGTGCCATGGCTTTCCTTTGGGGTCTTCTAAAGTATTAAAATCCCCACCTTTTCCCCATTTTCCCTGGAAGTCTGCATCTCTCTGATCTGCTACGCTCAGTGACCAAATATAGCATCCCTGTCTCCAGAAGTATCTCCCCTAACCATTGAGTCTCTCATCTCTCTATGATGATCTACTTAAGACCTCATTATTTCATCATATGGCACCACCCTGCCATCACAGTCACCTCCCAAACAGCCTCCAGGTCATCACTAAGGAAATCTTCATTGCTGCCTAATTTTCCATCCTAGAAGGAATCCACCAAATCACAAACAAATGGATTTCCAGTAGGGATGTTTACGTTTTGCCTGTAATCAAGACAACGTTGAACTTGAACATAGCATTTTGTTCTGACTTTACATTTCTAAAAATTTTATGAAAATTCTGCTTGTTATCTGCGTGTTACCAAATTAATGTTCCTCTGACAATTCTTCACAGTCATTATCAAGGGAGGTACAAAGTCAAGTATAAGAGACCCAAGGTTCTCACAGAAGTTTGTCTACAGCACAAGGATTTCATTTTATGTTGTCCACCAAGTGTTTTCCATAAAAGCGCTTTCTTTCTTGTCTCCACCTAACTATTATCTGAGTTGAAACGTTTAAATGTGTGGAAGCTGCCCACCTTGAGAAGTACCCTTTCAAAAATTAACGTCACCTCTGCAGAATTTCACCTGTTAAAACTCGAAGGAAGTTAGCAATTGCATACTTGCTGGGCAACTGAGTTTCATTTCAAGCCTGTGCTACACTGGTAGGCAGTGCAAGAGCCATTTATAGAAAATGATAGATGTAAGCGCACCTGTCCATAACATAAAGAAAAGGTTACTACACTTCTAAATGTAAGATACCTGTCATTTTATTAGATTAAAAAAACCAATTAGGACAAAAAGGCAATTAGCATTGAGCTGTCTACATGGAGAGTTACCATTAGTGGACAAATTATGGCCTCTGAAATGTTGATTGTCAAGAAACATTATTATCTTACCAAATCTATGTTTGTATATCAGAGCATTACTGTATCTGCACTCATTTTATTGAAAGCAATCTCATCATTATTCATTGATACCTACTCTTAAACGAGGGCAATTACTTTCTCGGCAAGGGATCATTATGGGGTATGTATAAATTATTATCTTTCCTTTAAGTATAGGGGGATTACGTAGGATGAAAACTGAGGCAAACTGCTTCTTGGTGTGTGATGCAGCATTAGATGACTCTATCAGGAATCATAAAAGTGAATTTTTCTCTGGCTGGTTTCTAGAGAGGAGGAACTGTTCATGCATTGCAGTAGCAGAATTATTAAAATGCTGCTCTAGTTGGAGTTGCCGTCATCTGCCTTTATCTAGTTTGTACAGCTTTTTAGAGTAACATTGAGGTTTTGGTACTTTTTAATGCCTAAATATTTTATGCTCTGAAGATGAGTTTCACCTCCTTAGAGTGGCTTCTGCAAAGAGAATAAATACAATTTCTGTCAAGCACTCGGAAGCGTCACTCAAATCCCCTTGAGTTCTTACTGGCTTGGTACACAGCTCTGAATGAAGTTATTTCCAAAAGTGAAAACACGACAGAAGCAAAACTTTCTTTTTCCTTAGTCTGAGAGAAAATTAGGAAATGAGAAGATCTGGAAATGAGACTTGCCAGAGGACATAGCTGCTGAACCCTGACTTTCCATCCCACTGAAAAACCATGGTAGAGCTTAATCAGTGCAGACTGTCAGCCACCATCTGCCCCTCGGAGGAGAGAGAGCTCCCACTATCTGTAATAAAAAAAAAACGAATGTATTTACATCTCCTGTTGTTTTCTGTAATTGCTTTCCATAGCTTCTGTAGCATTTCACAGTCCACTAAAAAAGGATATAAGTTTTTGGTTAGGAATTCAGTGTAGCAATATTCACAGGAATGTTCCAGCATTTCTTCCTATGTTCTCTTCCTATTTTCTCTTACTGCGTAAGTAATGACCTTGAATAACCATTTTTATCCTATGAAAAGAGGATATATGATCATCTCCAGGCTGTAACAGAGTAAAAATAAAGTTCATGTTTTTACATAGCATACCACAGTAATTGAAAATAAACACCGCTTTACACATTTCCCTTCTCCATTTCCTTAAATATACAGGTCCCGACCTCTAGTACCCTAGAATCTGATATAATATAGAGATTAGATAATTTTTTTCCAAAATAATGTGTGAGAAAAGAATATGTCATACATCCAGAAGAAACTCTCAACTTTTGTGATAATTCTTTCCAAACTTTGCTTTCTCTATGATGTGTTCTGGTTCCTGACAGTTTTATATTATTAAGCTCTTGATTTTCTAGAAACACATTGATAAGGGAGACAAAGAGTCATGTTTACCAATGTTGAATACGGCCTTTTGAATAGACAGTTAGCTTTTTACAAACTGACTGGATTTTCTGCTAATTGAAACCATGTTTGTCACCAGTCCTTGAGAAACTTTGGAGGAATCCAGCTCCCAGAAGTCAATTCCTTAATCTCACTATAGAGAAACCCTCTTCCTCCTAGTATTTTGTGTGTGTGTGTATGTGTGTGTGTGTGTGTGTGTATGGTTAAGAGTCCATTGGGGGTGGACAATATTATTACAATCTGAAAGTGGGAAAACTTCCACAAATGTCCA
Organism: Neophocaena asiaeorientalis asiaeorientalis; assembly: GCF_003031525.2. Taxonomy (NCBI): domain Eukaryota; kingdom Metazoa; phylum Chordata; class Mammalia; order Artiodactyla; family Phocoenidae; genus Neophocaena; species Neophocaena asiaeorientalis. The sequence goes on from NW_020173037.1 coordinate 5,288,779, forward strand.
GTACTATATAGATGAACAAGCAGTTACAAAAAGAAGTGATCAAACAAAACAGTCTAGAATCTTATTCTAGGGATGATCAGGCTTTATTCAAAGCCAAACCTTTCTGAATGTACACCATGGGGCTGTGACAGGGAACACATGGGCTGGGACACGCGTCAGCCTCCCTGCATCTCATGGTCCCTCGAGCTCTGCCCTCTCCAGCTCTGCAGGTAGCAGAGCCCGTCCATCAGGAGACGGCCAAGGACTTGTGACAGGATGAATGAGACTGGAGCCAGAAGGAAAGTGAAGATGTGGGGCAAAGGTGTCATTTGCGTAGTTAAGGAAGCCAGGGCTTAATGAGGAGTGATGACTTATCCAATATTGCACTCCTAGTGTGGCTGTTTAATGAGTAGGAGAATTTCTTGCAAGTATTATTTAGGGTAGCAATTTTAATTTCTTTGTGGAGTCTGAGATGAGATTTTACTCACTGGGCAGTTTCTCTGCCCATTCGTCTATAAAACATAGCCCATTGTATTTGGTGTTGGGGGTTAGAGAAAAATAATATCTAATATACAATCTTCCACTTGTGTATTCCTTACTTGGTCCTTAAGTATTTACAATAAGCAAGACGTAAGAGAAAAGTAACGGAGAAACAGATTATGAAACCTTTCATTCATTTATTCAATCAAGATTTATTGAACATTTATTATGTGCCAAGGTCTGATGTAGGCACTGGGAAAGAAGTCCTGGACAGACAGTAAACACTCCTAATTGTTTAGATATGTTCTCTTGGGGAGAGACAGAAATAAGCAAATAAACTTCATACCATGAAAGTGTCACCATGGAGATTAGTCCTAGATGAAAACCAGGGCGGGGGTGAATGGAAGGGAGAGGGGAATCCATGATTCTTTGGATTGGGGGGCTGCTTCCCTAAGGAGGTGACATTTGAGGGCTGATGCTTAAGATGAACCATCCACATAAAGATGCAGGGGCAGAGCAAGCCACACAGAGAGAATCCAGGAGAGCCCCAGGCAGGAGAAATCTGGGCCTCTTCAAGCAGCAGAAGGCAGGCCAGGAGGCTGGTGCTCAGGGTAACCCTGGCCCCCACTGGGTTATCCAGCTTCCTGTACACAACCATGCAGCTACCTTTTAATACATAAATAAATGACCTGAACTTTGCAGCAGGAAATGAGGATGTATTTATTAGTGGTAAGCTGCTAGCCTCCTTTCCCATGTCCGTGGCCCTACTCCATGGTCCCCTAGTTTCATCCTAATTTACTGTGGTGGTCTCCTGTGTGCGAGCTCGCACCTCAGTACAATCACACAAGGATGACAGTTTAAATTCTCTCAGACTCTACGGCTCAAAAGCATGTAAGACTTTACAGTAGCCAACCCCCAAAGCCTTATTCTCCCATTCAAGTTCTTCCTCGAATAGACTTCCAACATCAACCTTCCTTTTGACTGGTCTCACCCTCCATCTAACTGCTCCCTCCTATGGACAACATTTATCCATTTCTGTGCTTTTGGTCTTGTCAGCCCCCTACTCACTATACCCTTGTCTCTCATTTCTGTATCAAAATCCTTCTCATTGCTGGAAATGTAGCTCAAATCACTCTTCCTTCATAAATTACCCTCTAGTAACTCCAATCACTAGAAGATCTGTCTACGAAGCTAAAGAATATATTTTTTCTCAGGGAATATGCCCAGTAGTGGGATTGCTGGGTCGTATGGTAGTTCTATCTTTAGTTTGTTAAGGAACCTCCATACTGTTCTCCATAGTGGCTGTATCAATTTACATTCCCACCAACAGTGCAAGAGGGTTCCCTTTTCTCCACACCCTCTCCAGCATTTACTGATTGTAGATTTTTTTGATGATGGTCTTTCTGACCGGTGTGAGGTGATACCTCATTGTAGTTTTGATTTGCATTTCTCTAATGATTAGTGATGTTGAGCATTCTTTCATGTGTTTGTTGGCAGTCTGTATATCTTCTTTGGAGAAATGTCTATTTAGGTCTTCTGCCCATTTTTGGATGGGGTTGTTTGTTTTTTTGTTATTGAGCTGCATGAGCTGCTTGTAAATTTTGGAGATTAATCCTTTGTCAGTTGCTTCATTTGCAAATATTTCCTTCCTTTCTGAGGGTTGTCTTTTCGTCTTGTTTATGGTTTCCTTCGCTGTGCAAAAGCTTTTAAGTTTCATTAGGTCCCATTTGTTTATTTTTTTTATTTCCATTTCTCTGGGAGGTGGGTCAGAAAGGATCTTGCTGAGAAATACCGTATGGTAACATATATATATATAGAATCTAAAAAAAAATAAAAGCCATGAAAACCTAGGGGCAGGACAGGAACAAAGACACAGACTTCCTAGAGAATGGACTTGAGGATATGGGGAGGGGGAAGGGTAAGCTGGGACAAAGTGAGAGAGTGGCATGGACATATATACATTACCAAATGTAAAATAGATAGCTAGTGGGAAGCAGCCACATAGCACAGGGAGATCAGCTCGGTGCTTTGTGACCACCTAGAGGGGTGGGATAGGGAGGGTGGAGGGAGGGAGATGCAAGAGGGAAGAGATATGGGGACATATGTATATGTATAACTGATTCACTTTGTTATGAAGCAGAAACTAACACATGATTGTAAAGCAATTATACTCCAGTAAAGATGTTTAAGAAAAAAAGGAAACAGTTTGAATTTTACAGTTAATAAGCATCCTCTGAACATGAAAAAAAAATGTATTTTTTTATTTTTAAAGCTCTGCTAAAACAGAGCCCTGGAATCTGTGTTTAAAAAATCTTCCCATGGGCTTCCCTGGTGGCGCCGTGGTTGAGAGTCCACCTGCTGATTCAGGGGACACGGGTTCGGGCCCCGGTCCGGGAAGATTCCACATGCCGCGGAGCGGCTGGGCCCGTGAGCCATGGCCGCTGAGCCTGCGTGTCCGGAGCCTGTGCTCCGCAACGGGAGAGGCCACAACAGTGAGAGGTCCGCGTACCGCAAAAAAAAAAAAAAAAAATCTTCCCAGGTGGATCTGAGGGGCTCAAGTACTTGAGAATGCCTGTTGATAAGAAGTGTATAGACTTTTGTCAGTTTATTTATTATGGGCATACAGCCCTGGAGTAAACATCTTTTTGTGTGTGCTATGGTGTTTCTCCATGTTGATTTTATATTCGACAGTGCATTGGACAAGACAGGCTTATGTTGCTGATTTAAACCTCCCATATCTGCTGGTGATGGAGGCCATTCAAAAGCTACTACCTGATCAGAGAACCATAGATTATTATCATCTCCTTTCAGGGCTAAAGGTTTTCCAGAAATAATGGAAGGTATTTTCTTAAAGTCAGTTGTGAGACTGGAAACTGGTATGAATTATATTGTGCTCAAATCATCATAGGTTATATTTCCTGAGCAAAGATGGGGAAGAAAAAGCATTATTCCATGTTTGGAATATGACCAAATTTTGACAATTAATTTCTTTCTTTCTGAAAAATGGTAACGCTTTCTGTTTCTAAATTACAGTAGACAAAAATGATAAGCAACTTCCTGGAATAAATACATCCTGATTTCCCAACACCATAGTTCCACAGAAATCTGATAAAAATAAAAAAGAAACAAACCATGAGAGTTACATGTGTGGGCCGACATTCTGGTTTCTTGTTAAGCTTATTTTGAGAACATTGGGGCCCAGTTCCAGGTGTCATAAAGGCTTGGATGTGAGCAGTTAGCCTGGCCAGCTCCTTGATAACAAGACTAAGAAATGGATCTGAGTCTCTAAGAGTGAGTTAGAGTTGCCCCATTCTGCGCTAACCAGAGTCATAAGCAGGACCACTCATTAACTTTGGTCTCGAGTATGAAGAGGCCAGTGCAAAACCATTCCCTACAGTATAAGAGCCGGAGGGCCGAGAGTACCCAGAACATAATGCAAAGTCATCTGCTTATAGAATTTGAATGGGTAACACAACCCCATGGACCCTTCCTACCCCAATGGCACTTCCTTGGTCCTCCTCCATTCTTACAACCAAAATGCTCTTTTATCCCCTATTAGCACCTCATTTTGATGGTTTACCTTGGCCTCAGCATCATTTTAAGCCCTAAGCCTTTTTAAATGTCCCCGCCTCTAATCAAATCCCGCCCATCTATTCACTGTGTAGAACACGAGCTTCACACACCTTGAGTTGTGATGACTAGCCCAACGAATCAACTCAAGAAGACCTCAGTGTGCTACTTTTTAGCCAACCCTATCAACAGAGGAGGTTCAGATCTAAAGGGTAGAATGGTATTTTTTAGGGCAGGGCCTCTACAGTAGTTGCATTTTATGAAGATATCAGGAATTTTCTTTAGAGTGGACCTCCCTGAAATTACGCCATGTAAGCAGGTACCTGGGCTGCTTAAGCAAAAAGTCCACCTTGGAAGACATGTTTCCATGATGATAGGTAAAATCCAGATTCAACATCCGCTGTGACAAATTACAAGGTTAAATCAATTCAATATTCTGAATTTGAAGAGGTCGGTTGTAAGAATTGAAGTAGGTTCAAAAACCAAATTGCACAAAACAGGATTAACTAGAAAAAATTTAAGAATATTATTGGACACGGTGGATAGGAAAGAGAATATGAGAGCTTCATTTGACCAAAAGAAGGTTAAAGAAGTTCCACTGTGCACACGGGATTTTCACCTTAGTTATGCTGAGCTAGGTGTGTTAATAAATGTCACATAGAGATTTTTCCTTTGTTTCAAATCAACATTATCCTGCCTTTGGAGCTATAAACTGCCTGGAGTCATGAATCAATGAAAAGCTATAAAGACTTAGTAGTGAGGCTTATTTAAAAGGGCCTTGAACCTATAAAAGACAGCATTCTCTTGAATCAGCTGCCCTGGGGGAAGCCACCTGCCATGGCGTGAAGACACTCAAATAGCTATTTGGAGAAGCCCGTGTGGCGAGGAACCGAAGCTTCCCACACAGCCACCATCAACTTGACTGATGTGTGGATGAATCACCTTGGAATTGAGTCTTCCAACCTCAGTCAAGCTCTCAGATGACTACAGCCTCGCTGATAGCTGGATTGCAAACTTAGGCCAGAGCACACCTAATTAAGCTACTCCTGAATTCCTGACCCACAAGGTATAGAAAGATAATTAACGTTCACTGTTGTTTTAAGCAGGTAAGTTTTAAAATTTTTATTTTTTTACTGAAGCATAGTTGCTGTACAAAGTTATATAAATTACAGGTGTACAACATAGTGACTCACGATTTTTAACGGTTGTACTACATTTATAGTTACTTTTAAAAATTGGCTCTTTTCCCCACGCTGTGCGATACATCCTTGCAGCTTATCTGATACATAATAGTTCGTATCTCTTACTCCTCTCCCCCTATATTACCCCTCCCCCTTCCCTCTCCCCACTGGTAACCACTAGTTTGTTGTCTATATCTGTGAGTCTGCTTCTTTTTTTAAAATTCACTAGCTTGCTATAGTTTTTAGAGCCACATACGAGAGATATACAATAGTTGTCTTTCTCTGTCTGACTAATTTCACTTAGTGTAATGCCCTCCAAGTAAGTTTTTGAGGTAATTTGTATGGATAAGAAGAAAGTTGTAGAAGCATGGCCATGGAAAACTCTCTGGAAAAGAGAAGAGGCTAGCTAAAGGAGGATTTAAGGTTAAGGAAAGGTATTTGTACAGAGTTGGCAGACGTATGACTGCACGTGTGATAATCAGAAGATCTCTGTGGACCTCCTTACAGTGTCAGGTAAATTATGGGGACAAAAAACAAATTGCCTTGGTTGAGAAAAAAATAGGAGATGACAAGATATAGAAAGCAGATGTCTTTATTTTTATTTTTAAGTACTAATTACCTTACCACATTTTTCATTGGTGGGGTCATGTGTGGAAGAAAGCATCAATTCTAGACGCCTTATTATGGGGGAAAATTACAGGTTACAAATCATTCTGAGATGCCACAAAGAACAGACTTCCTTGCGAGGCAGTGCACACTGGATCCCTGGAAGTATCTAAGAGAGATTTTATGTTTACCTCTCAGGAATAGTAGGAGGAATCTCGTCTTTGAGGGGAGATTTTTGTCTCAAAGTCCTTCTGAATTCTAAAGCATATAAAACAGTGTCTTAAAATAAACGTACAATAAATAGTTGCTGAAGGAATTGAACCATGAAAATACCCTGCCCTTGAAGTAGATATGGTGTTTTCTACATTCTATCTGAAGCCTCTGTGCTTAGTTTTAATACAATTTCACTCTAGGGAGGAGAATTATTTTGGGGGTGTGTAATTCTTTCACCAAATGTTTTTATGTTAATTTAGTAAAGTAAGCACTTTGGCATCTATCGGTATAAATGTGTCAGCTGGAAAAAAATGAACTTTTAAAGTATTCTTTATCATATAGAAGACAGAAAAGCCTAGTAATACCATGCAAATGTGACTTTATTCTTACAAATCTCCATACTTTTAAACCCAAGCTCATAGGTTGGACAGGAGAAGTTAGGGAACTGAGGACTGTTTAACAACTCAATTTTTTTTCTTTCTCATCACCTTATGCTGATGAGAATTTCTAGGGCACCTCAGGCTGCATTATCAAAGAGAAATTTGATAAATAAATTTGTACAAAGGAGCTGTGATAGGTTGAATCATTTAGAGATCAGTAACAATTTTCCTCTCACTACAGCATCCTCGAAAGAGGAGTTTCATAGGTAGGCGGTTGATTTTAACAAATTTCGGTCATTTGCTGTTGCGATGTTTAAATGAAAGTAAAACATGCATAAGGAAGGGTTTCTCACATGCATAAGGAAGGGCTTCTCGCATGCATAAGGAAGGGCTTCTCTCAGCGCACCATAGCCTGTGCTTTTTCACTTATTTCCTAGTAAGCACAGGCAGTGAGACATGTAGGCCTGTTATGGAAAATCTTTCACATTCTAACATGAGCCATTCCAGGATTTCCTGAAATTGCAATGCATTCCATCAGTTTCAAAAGTCCTTAAATTCTACAAATGTCCTCCTCTGATAAATTGCATTCAGAAATTTCCTCATCTTGTATCCCAGGGCAACATAAGGTACTTTTACCCTCAGCGTACACAAAGATTGTTGAAGGGTTTAGTGGGCAAGGGATCAATTTCTATTGCATAACTTCATCTTTCCTTGGTTCTCCTTCCTAAAGTATATCTGCCTGCCATCAAGTAGGGAGACCATTCTCTTCTCCACTTTCTCTTGTATAGGACCCCTTGCCCACTTACAAAAGAAAGGTATCCCATCAACCTGGATTTAGGATGGTTCATTGTCCCTGGAGTGTAAAATCCTCTGGAGTATGAAGGACAGTCCAAAATATTAGAACCATCGAAGCTCTAATTAAATGCCTTAATTCTAATGATGTATTTTTCTAACTTATACATATTTCTGGGAAAAGAAAACTTGACTTTAAAAGTGAGCTATAGTAATCCTTTTTGGAACGTTCAGATGTCAGATACTGTGTATTAAAGAATGAGGGTTGAGAGTGCCAACACTCGTGTTTAACAACATCACGTCTTTGATAGAAACTCTGAGGGAGAAGCCGTGAGGACCAAGCAAGGAGAATAACAGTGAGCACTGAAAGGCTGTACTGGGAGTAGTACTGAGGGACAGTACTGAGGGGTAGTTCTTAGGGGGCAGTACTGGCGGTAGTACTGAGAAAGCAGTACTGAAGGTGCCAGCAGCTTTTACATCTAGGAGATGAGCTCCCTGCAAAGCTCTGTACTTCAGCTTTCTGTCAGCTTATCATCTGTTTTCTTAGAATTCAAATTTGGAAGTGATTTCATTGTATATTAACACATTTATTTGAATTAAACTGAGTTGGGCTTTCTGAGAGCAAGTCAGTAGTACTTACCTGACTTGTTTGACAAAACAGATTTCCTGGTTAGGTTGATGGTGAATTTTTCTTAACGCTATAAACTGGAGCAGTAAGGTTTCAATGAACATATCTTCAAACAAATAAACATTTTTTATATTGATAAATGTGTACTGAAATTAATATCTTTATTTTCCAACTAGTTCTGAAAAAAGTTATTTTAAAAAGGTGCCTGTAAGTCAAAGAGAGGTAGGAATGATTAAACCATTGGATAGCACTTGGTAGAGTCTTTTTGGTGTACATCCTGGAGGCTGATCACGACTGGTAACGAACCTCTTTGTGTGACGTGGTTTTCATATATTTGCTTTCAATAAATAAAAGAAACTAGCTGAGAGGGTTTGGGAGGACATGACTGCCTCACCAGCTGATAGAATCATTTAAATCATTGTTGATCACAGTAGGATTTATTTGACATATAATCCAGAAGAAGTTCAAAAATTGGGTGACATTCCTATAATAAAAATGTGTTTATGTATTTTTTAATAAAAAAGAGTGACCAATAAAAGACTTTCCGGCACAGAAATATATTATATGAGGATATAGTTTCTGTGGGATATACAGAACGCTATTACAACTTCAAAGAGGAAAAGTAATGTAAAATATTCAACTGCTGAAGAACTTACAAATGTATGTTTTAAATAGATGATGGATGGTATCAAATTACTATGGTAATTAAAGCCAAGGCATGCATGTAAGTGATAGTGGGAAAGTTTCATTAAAGTAATCAATGTTTATAATACCCAAGAAATTGCACCTTCAGAGTTACTTAATTCATGATGAAGAATTTCAAATGCCAACCTAAAAATATACAATGGTATATTTTTGTTCAACTTTCTTTTAGGTAACACATAATAAACCATTTCGAAGATCAGTGACTTAGGATATAGGCATGTGATCCCTTCCTTGGGCTCTAAATGCTTCAGAGGATGTTCGGGCAGTGGTTGGAAGGACTCAGGTCAACCACTGGAAGAGTGGAAGTTTCACGGCGCTACACGGGGCCACTGGAATCAGAGCCCTGGGCTCACCGTCCTGCTTAGAATGTCACTTACGAGTGTGATAAGGGGCAAGTCAGCTAACTTATATGGTTCCTCACCGCTCCGATGACTCCAGCGGGGACAGGAGAGGGTTATATTAGATGCCGTATATCAAGTGTCCAGGATAAAGTGTCGCTCATATAGAGTGGGTATTAAAAAAATCCATTAAATGGGTCTGCTCAGCGTTTCTCTATCAAAAGGTCATTAATTTTGAGTTTTAACAGTGTCAACTGGTTTTAATAGTTTTAATTTTCACTTTTCTTGGAATACAAGGTAAAGTTTCTCATTCTGATCCTCTTTTTTTGTGCATAGTCATGTACAAATGAAAATGCTCAGCCGTCAGCACCTTTAGGGATCAGCGCAACTGCTGAAAGCTTCCTCACCCAAGGCCACCCCATTCCAGGGCAGCCGGTCCCAGTGACAGAGGGTGTGAAGGCCTGGAACTCTCGCCCCCTTTGGGAACAGCTCGGTTGGGTCATCCATCTTCAGGTCTGCATCACAGCTGGACTCTTCCCCCTGCTTGATTCTGCTCTGCTCCCTTCCACACGTTTTTATCCCAGGAGCAGGCCCTAAGACCTCTTACACACTAATGTCCTTTCAGTCCTCTTTCCAGGGAACACAGTCTGTCAAAAGAACATGAAAGTACTGCATGGCTTTTATTTTGACATTGACCTCTCACGGTACCCACAAGGATAGTGGCTACAGAGGAGGGTGTCTGAGATTTTTATAGTGATGTTCTACTTGGTGGCCCATGGTATTCTATTTAATAACCAAAATTCCCTGCTTCTCCTCATTTTTTTTGGAAATAAATACAACAGATGGTCGGTGGAAGAAACTAAACTACACTCCTTGCTCTCTTGGGGGTTGTTTAATTTATCTTTCCAAAACACATAGTTGTACTATGTTTACCTGCCAACAGAGAAATGCCAGAATTCATATTCCTTCTCCTATTTGAAGAAGATGTACATGTTAAAAATGTTGAGATGATTTTCTAAGTGCTTCGAAAATCCTGTTATAAAGAAACTCCTCACACTATAAATTATGTATGAAAAAATACAGATAGAAAATGTTTCTGAGGAAACAAGTTCACGGAGGGAAACATATCTTTTTTGAGATAAAAGGCATGACCCCATTTTGGGAGAAAGCAGTTGAAATTCTACATGTGAAGCTATAGCATCAAAAAGTAACATTCTCGGCAAATATAAATTTCAAGTGGTATAAAGCTAGTGCAGAAAATTCAATCTTCCTGAGCATTTGATTTGTAAGATGTCAAACTCATGTCAGGTGTTGTGATATTTAGTGAATCCATTAAAGTTCTTTAGGAAAAAAAATGTGGTCAACAGAAATTACATTTTAAACTTGCAACAAGGCTACAGTAGAAATTAATAGAAGCAGGGAAATGGCTTAGTGATAAAAATATTATAAACAGGAAATAAAATATTTTCATGGCACGATTTCTTACTGTAGAAATCTTTATGATAATCAACAAAATAACTCTGAAAATAATTCATCATACGAGACTCAACTTTGTTGTTGTTTTTAATATTAAGAGTTGTGACCAAACCTTTTTATGGGAAAAGGTGCTGATGACTGTGTTTTACAAGGGACTGCACCCTTTTAACTATGGGTGCTAAGAAACTAGCTCTGTAGAGAAATTTATTAAATGCTTTAACATTTCATTTTTGAGAACATGTATGATGTGCCAGATATTTCCAACGTATAACTGCATTTAATTTTTGCACCTGTCTTCTGAGGTGTCATCACTCCTATTTTAAAAATATGAAACCTCAGGCTCAGAAAGGTTATGTAACTTGCCTAAGGCAGGATTTCAACAAAGATCTAGAAACTCAAGACCATGGCTAATTTAATGACAACATAAAATCAGCATCAAAGTGATTTGCTTTTCAGGTTTCAGGACTGATTCAATTTCTGATCGGGCAATATATTCAGTTCTTGCAAATTGCTGTCCCAGTTCTTTTGTTTGGGTGTGGAAGAGATTCTGAAGCTCTTTGCAGTGTATTTACTCTTTTTAAATATTTTTCAAACACACCAAAAAGTGACTTGATCTTTTGACCCAAGGATCTAGAGGATACTTCTCTTCATCCTAAAAGTTTAATAGTTGTGTTTTAGGATGTGAATTAATTGTTTTAGGTCTATTCTCCCAAGTTCACTGTGGGACGCTTTAACGTTTATATTCAGGTCTTTTTTTAAATTAAGTTTTTAATTGAAGTATCACTGATTTACAATACTGTGCTAGTTTCTGGTGTACAGCAAAGTGATTCAGTTTATATATATATATATATGTCTTTTATTCCCAGAAGTCTTTTTTTTTTATTATAATTTAAAATATTAGTTTAGTTCATTACTTTCTTTTCTTTATCAGGGACTCTGGTAGATTCTTTATTATCTATATCTATAGCCATCATTTTATCTTTAATATTGTTTACCTGTTTCTTTATTTCTATTTTTTTTTTCATGTTTCTATTTTCATGCCTCTTCTCAATGCCTCTCGTTGTATTTTCAGGTGATGCTAGTCTCCCTTGGATATTTGTAATTAGTGTTCATTTGTGATATGATATTGTATTGTTCCTCAATTTTTTCTTGAAATTAGTCCGGCCTTACCTCTCATATTTCTTATTTCGTTCTTACCTCTCATCTTCCTTAAGACGTTCACTTTTGTGCTCAGTCTTTGAGCTCTGATTCAGGGTGTTCTTTCATATCTGGCATTGCTTTTGATGATGTTTATCTCATGCTGGAGGGTTGTGTGACAGCTTTCCTCTGCTTCACATCGGATTCTGGGTCCTTTGTGAGGGTTTTAGGTTTTTACCAAACCATTAATAACAGGGGAGGGAATTTGAGTGGCCTATGAGTGTCCTTAGATAAGATGTGCCCTCTTCTATTGGTCCATAGACGTTTCATTTCTTTAATACACGGCCTTTGGGGACAAACAGCTTTCATTATTATTGCCCTTGTTTCCCTGATGGATTTGAACTTCTGGAAACTCTTCCTGGATGAGCCTGGAGTCATTTGACTCTTCTGAGAGTCCTTCTAAGGACTGCCTGTCTGGTCTGCAAACCTCAAGCCTCTGCAACTCCCTCTCCTCCCAGTTTCACCCCTTTCAGTGTGTCCCTTCTCAGGGTGGGACCCACCTCTGCTGTGTGCGGCTTCTGTCTGATGTGTCACCCATTCTGCCCACTGCACCCCCTGTTCTCGGGGCTCTCACTTGTCTTCCTTCTTTTCCAGGGCCCCTGGAGCTAGCACTGCTGGCTTTGGACATTCATTACCCCATGACATGTACACTGAAATTTGCAATCGTCCTTGTATCCTTGTTACACGGTGGACATGGGTTTACATCTCCACGTTTTTTTAGAACTGTGTGGAGATTTAGAGTCTGACGCTATAAAATAGAACTGTTTATTCTAACTTTATATGTCCTTACATATTTTTGCCCATAAAATCTGTCAAATTCTGAAAACACGTGCTAGAAACATCTCGTTACCATTGTGCTTTTTCTGGTCTTCTTGTGTTTCCATAGTTTTTCCTCAGTGAATATTGTCATGTTGTTTAGGGCTGCAGGGAAGGAAAAAGTTTTCCTCCACCCTCTCTGGGTCCTTGGCTGGGTCTGAAAATTAAACTGACAAAGACAGGTTGACAGGAGAAAAGTGTACACATTTTATTAAATGTGTACTCTCTTAGCAACTCTAAAATAAATACTGCGTCCCTTCCTGTTTCTCTCTCTGCCCTTTTAGTCTTGACCACTCCTTTCTCCTCAGAGCACAGACTCCAGGGCCAGACTGCCTCAGTTTGAATCCCAGCTCTCTGCCTGGCAGCTGTGTGACTTTGAGGCATTTGCTATCTGTAGAGTATGACTAGCCTGGCTGTGAAAATTAAATGAGTTGATTGGTGTGAAGCCATCCAAGAAGCACCACCTATGTTAGCAATCGTGGTGGTTGTTCTCTTTCTCCTCTGTCACCAGGCTTATCTGATCATCTTCCCACCGATCACCAGTCCCCCTTTGTCTCCTTCCTGTGCTCTGCACGCATTGCCTGTCTCCCTAAAATCTGCCTCTCTTCTTGTCTCTTAAATGCTCTCCGGATGATCTCGTCTATTCCCGCGATTTTAGCTACCACTTCTTGGAAGATGGAAATCCCACAGTACCTATGTCTAACTGTACCTAAATTTACCTTCATCATGAGTTTGCTCTGCAGTTAGTAGAAGCCACTGGGAAGCCTGGGAGCCTCGCCCCGATGCTCTCCCCAAGGCTCCACATCTAGCCTACCCTTTACTCCTGCCGAGGTCATCTAACAAGAGTCTCACGTGTTCTGCATCTCAGAGCTTCCTACCCCCAAAACTGTGTCCTCAGATCCTCTCTTCACAATCCATTCTTCACAAAGCTTCCAGACCATCCATTAACCCACAGAACTCATTTATCCCTCTCCTGATCCGCCTTCTTCCGCCTCAGTACCAAGTTCATCACATGGCTTTCAAGGCCCTCCGTGGTTTTTCCCTACTGACCACTCCAGTCTTATCTTCTAAACTCACTCCATCAGTTTTCTTTATGCTCCTTTATGCTCTTAATGTCAATTTTCTCTCACGCTGTTGTCTCTGCTTGAAATGGCATCCCTCTCTCTTCCCTTCTGCATATTCTTTGCTGACTGCATCCCCTGTGTCCTCCCACAATTTGCTCAGAGTTTATCTCCTCCAAGAAACTTTGCTTAATCCCACTCCCTCCTGGCTGAACGAAGGCTCACTTCCAAGCCCCCTTATTTCCATGTGTAGTATTCCCAATAGTGTTTAACTCATGAGCTCTCTCATAATAATATAATCTTATGTTCCCTCTTAGAAAATATATGGTATGTGATAGAGAAGGGGTTTTCAACTAAAAGATTTTATTTTAGATAAATGACCAAAAAACAAGGTTAGTCATTAAGCTAAAAATGTAACGTTGTGTTTGGCTCGGAACAAAATATACATTACAGCGTGAACTTAAGTTTTAGCTGCACTGAAACCTCATACTTGGAAATTTCATTTTGTTTAAAAATAATCTTTGTGATTTGTTACTAGGTGACAAGCTTAAAGAGACTCTCACAGGGTCCTCTCTGCAAGCCTTTCTTGTCTAACGTGACACTGAAGGTGTGAGTAGAGTCCACTTCCTAAATAGATGGAAAAGCTGGTTCGTATAGTTTTACACTTTCAACTTTCTACAAAATTATTAAAACACCTTAATGCACTATAGAAAAAAGTTTGAGAAGATGTAGACTTAAAAAACTGTTAATGATAATCTTTCATTTTTCTTTTTTTTTCCTGTCTCTGGGATCTTAGTTCCCTGACCAGGTATCGAACCCTTACCCCCTGCAGTGGAAGCGTGGAGTCCTAACCACTGCACCACCAGGGAATTCTCCGTTAATGATAATCTTTCATTTTTCTTTTTTTTTCCTGTCTCTGGGATCTTAGTTCCCTGACCAGGTATCGAACCCTTACCCCCTGCAGTGGAAGCGTGGAGTCCTAACCACTGCACCACCAGGGAATTCTCCGTTAATGATAATCTTGAAGCATTGGGTTGGCCAAAAAGTTCATTTGGGTTTTTCTGTATCATCTTACAGAAAACCCCCAACGAAAGTTTTGGCCAACCCCATAGATTTGTAAATTTCCTTCCATCTTTCCCTCCTTCATTAACATGTAGTGAGTTGTTTGGAAGAAAAATCCTCACAGTTCTGGAGGTCTCTGGTTTCCCAAATTCAACAATTTCTAATTATTTCAACTCTAGATCAGAAACAGTGGGAACTTTTGTTAATATGTGTTGACGGTTGTGCATGAAAATGATCATGTAGAAACTGGTTTGTAGTTAGTCCAAACACATACTGTGGTTCGTGGAATAATGGTTCCCCAAACTGTCTATGTCCTAATCCCTGGAACCTGTAATATGAAAAAAGGGACTTTGCAGATGTGATTAAGTTAAAGATTTTGGTGTGGGAAGATGAGCCCGGATTATTTGAGCCCAGGGTAATCACAGGGGTCCTTATAAGAGGGAAGCAAGAGGGTCAGGGTCCGAAAAGGAGATGTGATGAGGGAAACAGAAGCTGGAGTGATGAATGATTAAAAAAAACAGTGACTCATGAGTACATTATGTAACTTCTCTGAATCCCAGCACGAAATCTCTCAGACACTATCGAACTGCATTCTTTTAAGAGGAAAATATTTAGTTTATGTATTAACTGCTTTGTAAAAAACAGAAATGTCTTGATAGCCCAATACTTTGGGAACTTCTAGGAAGTTGTGAACCACCGTTAGGGAATCCTGCTTTGTGCATATTCCTCTTATAACATAGATCATCGTGTATCTTAATAAGCTTAAAATATGCTTCTTTCCCCTAGTAGACTGTGCACACAGAGATATTAGTTTCTGTATCTCACTAATCTGTGATCTCAGGACCTAGCGTAGCGCTTGACACAAAAATAAGTGCTCAAACATATATTTCTTGAATAAATCCATCAATCAGTGAAAAAACAAAATCCGTAGACTATTCTGATCAAATTCATATGTCGGATGTGAGGAGTTTTGTTTGTTTCTTTTAATATTTTTAGACATTGCAATGTTAATTCTTGAACAATGAACTAATTTTTTAAATAAAAACACAGGCAGAAAACTACGAAGTTGTTTTCCAGAGAAAGTTCTCGGAAGGAAAAATAAAATAGTTTGAAAACAAAGTCCTGTTTGTAAGAAAAGTCTGGTAGTTTTTAAGCATCAACCGTCAGCATGTTGGTTGGTGGCCACAGATGGAAAATCGCTCTTATCATTTTATGTCATTGCAAATTTTATCCTATTTTTTTCCTTTACAACAAAAATTTGCAAAGCTTGAGATAGAAAAAAATGAGAGGTTAGGTATGAAGCTAAGAAAAGATCTTTAGACATTTTCAACAATTATTGTTTTTTATTAACAGACATAGATTTTTTCCTTGGCCAAGCTCTAGGCAGGCTCTTATGAACTTTCTTCTCAGCTAGGCCCCAACTTTGAGTTTCCATGTTCATTTCTGCGTCTTCCAATTTTAGCAAGAATTCTGCTAAGGCAGTTTTTAGCTAGAATCCCACATCCTCCATATCTCAGCACCCTTGAAATCGAATTGGGTTCCCCATCCTCTATCACACCCAGCCCCTCATCCCCATTCGTTCCCAACCGCCTGCTTTTAGCAAAACGCTGTCAGGTTAATTGTCCAGAATCTCTCATTACCCCTGATGTTTCCTCTTTGTAATATTTTTATCCACTGCTCCTTGGCTATACATTCCCATTTTTCCTTGCTGTATCTTGAGTTGAATCCAATTTCTCTCCCCCACTGCAAGACCCCATGGCAGTGGTCCTTGCTCCTGTCACAATGGTCCCCCTTAGATAAAGTCCGTCTTACCATTCTTTAACAAATGTCATGAATGATTTTTCTTTAACATAACGATAGAATTCTTTCTATCTCTATGGTATATGTTGATTCCAAATATGATACTATTTAGTATCAGCCTCCTTTTATATTGCCTATATTTTTGTTGGAAAAATATTGTCTTCATTCCCTCCCACATTGACAAACACGATATGTATTAAATAAAATTATTTTGTCATATATACATAGATATCATGGTCACAGAAACATGGCAATTTGACTCTAAGAACGGAGATTAAAAGAGTATTTTCCCCCTCCCCAAGGTTTACATAGAATGAATTTCAAGATGAATTTGGCTTGAGAAATAAAGTGAAATATTTGGGAATAACTATTTGCATTCAATCTATATTTTTAGGTATATAATGTGATTTATTTTCCTAACACGAAGCTTTCAAATCCACAGCTTAAAATAAGTGTATAGATTACAAATGGCATTTTTCAGAGGCTTTTTCAAAGAGATTGTGAAAAGCTCTCTTCCATTTGTGGATGTGATCAAAATGGAAATGGGATTTGTTTTCTTTTTGAATACCAGAAGGGGCAGCTTAGTCTCCCTGAGCCAGCAGAAAGGAAGCATTTCTGTTGTTCTTCCCTTCTTCCAATTCTATCCTGACTCCATTCCCCAGAACGTAAGCCAGGCGCTGGAGTAAACACCATTTGGCCAGCTATAGCACTGGCCATTTTGATTCTCAAAGAAGTGAGGGTGGGCTGTACATTTCACCCCTGAAAGTAACACAGCTTTCCCCCCTGGCAAAGCATAAAGATGCCAGACAGTCCCTAGGAAGAATAACTGTAGTTATTTATCAGCCAGCTCTTATCTAATTTATTCCTTTAAGCATGTCATTAAATCAGTCATTGCTTTCTCATGCTTTTTTTTTTTTTTTTTCTGTCTAGGCTGCATATCACGATTTTTGTCTGTTGAAGTCTTTCTCATCCTTCAATGCCCCTCCTCAATGGAAATTTATTGAAAATAATCTTTAACAAATTTATAAAGTTCGTAGAGTTGTGATCAGAGAAAGGCTTATACTGCACATCGGGATATGAAATATTAAAAAGAGCAAATACAGAGACCATTATGTCCAAGCTGGCTTCCATTTTCTGAAGTCTGCAGACTACCCAGATGTTCATTACCTAAGAAAAGGGGCTTGCTATTAGCAGCTGGAAACTTCTCCGTTATCTAGCAACACAAAGATGCTAAAAGCAAACCAGTGAAATCCTTGCCAGATACCCTCCGTGTGAATTAATCTCATGTTCTCCTGTGGCTTGAGAGTGTCTTAGCTTTCAACCAGCTTAGAGCACTTCAAAAAGTCACTTGCACACTCATTGATTGAGGAGCTATGTGAAAATGACATGCTAGGGACTGAGGATACAAACATGAAGAAGCCATGAGTCGAAAGAAACACAGAGAAAGAGAGGATGAAGGGATGTTGTAAGTGAAAGTCAGGGCCCTCGATATTTACTAAATAAAGGATTGATTGAATGAATGAATGAACGAGGGCAGCCATGACCTCTCTTTTGCATTCTGGATTCGTCTTTTTTTTTTTTTTTTGGGGG
>NW_020173037.1:5306836-5401165 GCF_003031525.2 Neophocaena asiaeorientalis asiaeorientalis
TCGTCTTTTTTTTTTTTGCGGTGCGCGGGCCTCTCACTGTTGTGGCCTCTCCCGTTGGCGGAGCACAAGCTCCGGACGCGCAGGCTCAGCAGCCATGGCTCACGGGCCCAGCCGCTCCGCGGTATGTGGGATCTTCCCGGACCAGGGCTCGAACCCACGTCCCCTGCATCAGCAGGCGGACTCTCAACCACTGCGCCACCAGGGAAGCCCTGGATTCATCTTTAAGAGCCTAATAGACACCACTGTAGAAATGTCTTACCTCAAAGGCAGCTGGTCTCAAATTGAAATCATGATTTCTTCCTTTTCTGTCCTTTGATTTGGTTGTAGGTCTCTCTTAGACTAAAAATCACACATCGTTTTGGCTTCTGCTCACCTAATTTTGGGTCCATATTTGCCAAAGTCCTGTTGGCACTGCCCGTCTCCCCTCTGCTCCACGCTACAGACATTGCCTTTTTCAAACCTTGGTCACACTGCAGGAGGATTTTCACCTGTCTCCTCTAAATCCCTGGGCTCTTTGTAATTCATCATCTCTACCGTAACCAAAATTAGATTTCTAAACCCTACCATCTCAGTTGTCCTTAAAATCGCCAGTGACTGTTGGCTGAATTTTCCTTCAGAATCCCAAACAAATTGTCAGTCGCGACTTCATCTCATGCTCTTTTATCATATACATTCAGGCCAGGACTTTTCACAGAGTCAGAACCACATGGAACGCTAGCTCTTGGACCCCATTCCTACTCTACCAGTCAGACTCTCTAGAGAAGCAGCCTGGAATCTACATTTGTAGTAAGCTCTCAGGCACACAAAGGTTATAATCACACTAGGTTATAAACGGCTCAGAGGAGCTCTCTGCTCTTTAGCTCTCCGTGATCACACTTTCTTTCTGCCCCCCTCTCCATCTCGATACTGCCACAGACCAAGATTAGGATGTTTCTTTTTCCATTTCCCTGACTTTTCAGTTACAAAACAGAAACAGACTCGAAGACATAGAAAACAGACAGGGAGCAGATAGGACGGGCCCTATTTTATTGGTGAGAATATGGATGCATGGGAGGGGAAACAGCTTAACTAGCCGTAGTTAACTTTGGACTACTTTGGTCAAAGAGCCCCTCTCACATATCTTGGTATTTCATACTCAAGTCCTCACAATTGGACCACTGTGACTCTTTTCAAGGAAGACTAGTGAATATTTGTGTACGAATATTTTAAAGAATCTAAGTAACCATCTGAACTGATTGCAAAATATTAAATGTCATAAATAAAAAAGAAACTAAAGAATTTATTGAAACTTACTGGACATGTTGATCAAAGTATAAAAGAAGAAATTTCACTCTAAGTTTGGCTCCGTTTAAGCTACTTCTCCTGCCTGTAAACTTTGAAAATAGATGTGCCTGCAATTTAGAGAGTGAAACACACGGCCAATTTTTCAGTCCATTTTCCATCTTTTAAACTCTTCAGGAAAAATAGTCAACGTTATTCTACTCCATCACATCAGTGGCATTGGAGTAGAAGGAAATTTATATTTAAAGGATGATTTCATGCTCAGTATATCTCAAACTACAATTTAAAGTCATGAATTAAATAGAAATTACACTCAATTTAGATAAAAGTAATCTTGTTTCTTCTAGAAAGAGCAACGAGTAAGAACATTTTATTCCCTGAAGGATTGTGCATTTTACAGTCATCACATTATCGGTTTTTAATTCGTTAAATTTAAGTTGACACTCTTAATACTCAGAAACGTGTGTTTATTCAAAGAGCTTCATGCGGACCTGGTAACTTTTTTCAATTCACGTGACATATTGAGCACATTTAATATTCATTACTCTAATAAAGATTTATTTGTTTCTCCATATAGATTTATATTTCTCTACCTTTATATGTGTATGACACACCTTTAGTATTTGTTTCAGCAGAATGAAGTAATCGCTGTTGCATAACTTATTTAACTCATTATTGTACAATAACGTCTGGGTAAATTATCAAGATGCCAACCTGGGTGTATGTACATGAAGAACTCAAAGCGAGCCTTGAAATGACCTAGGGTAGCACAGAGAATCAGTGCAGCCTTCAGAGTTTCCTGAATAAAGTAAGGGCAGTGAAATCACAGAAGGATGCTCCCCAATTGGCAAAGCTTTGCCATCATTAAAGATGAAGACTAGGTTTTGAGATGTTCATAGCTGTTATGTAAGTGCAGGTATTTTTGTATTGACTTACAACTAGCCCAAGTGTATTAATTATTCCATCAGCCAACCATGGTTCCTCTGACACAATGAATGACCCACATAGAACATTTTGCTGTTCACAGAATGATTTCACAACTCGAGAAGCCAATCCTGTGACTCAGAGATCACCGTCAGTCTCTTTTGTATGAGGAGTTTGATGTCCAGAGAGATTGACACATGCACTTAAGGACCCGTCTAAGCTCCTAAACCATAGACTTACACTGGCACCTGGGAATTCTGACGCCTGTGCTCATTCCAAGGATCTTGCTGTTTATAAATGCTCTATAACCATTTTGCCTTACCTGTGTACCCAAACAAATGCTTGGCTTCAAGAGGAATATTTTATAATGGGAAAGCCTCCTGATCAATTGCCTACAGATGGAGACAGAGATGAGCAGAGAATCTGGGATAAAGCTTGGAAATATAGCGAAGCTTGGAAATCTTTCAACAACAAGTAGCTAACAGTTTCTCCATGCACGATTTCAGAATTACTCACATGGTATTTTTTGGCTAAACAGATTAGCTGCAGACACAAAGCATCGAGGAAGGGAACGCATGTCATCAGTGACTCAGAAAAATAACCTGCTCCTATCACCTTTCCATTTTTACAGACCAGAGCTTATTGAATCAGCTTTTGTGGTCATTGATAACAGATGTAATCACTTTCAGTTCTTTATCTTTCATGGGACTTCCTGTTTTCAGAACATTTATAGGATGTTCCCAAAGCATACATGGCAGGAAAGATTCTGGGTTTAATCCCTTAGAGAGGCTTCAAGCTACAGCTGGCTCAAGTAGCTTGTTCTGGATGGTAAATTTCTAAATCGTGAAACATCTTTGGGTGAACAAGAATTGAAAACTTTTAAATGAACATCTCCTGGCCAAGGGAATTTCTGTGGTACTGTCAGAAAGAGTTAGCTCCCCACAAGTCTGATACCAGAGCAGCTCTTTTCATTTATTTTCTATCATCTAGCCAGTGTCATTTCCATTTGGCTTTTAGCGAGTAAGTGTGAATTAGCGATAGATCCTCCACCTGCCTCATTAGTTTGAAGTGTCAAATCTTATTTTATCATTTGGGCGGGTGTTAGACACCAGTTCAGCTGTGTTATACATTTGGCAATCTTATCACGTCCTTTCTCATTTTCTTGTGTAAAATTACCGAGGATAGAGCAATGCATACTAATATGATTTCACATGTACGGTTAATTTTAATAGCCCTTTGTTCTTGCGACTCATCCATGGAAACTGACCTGTAATTGTCAGTAGTGAGTTACAGAATACAGTGTGTTATGCTTTATATAATGTATGACAGAGGCATAATTTTTTCTAACTGAAAAATACCATCTGACCATTAGGTCAGAGGATGGCAATTACTATAGAAGCTTGGGTTACAATGATAGAAAATCATTAACGATGACATTTTCGTCTAAAACTGTGTGCTTTCTGAAATGTGTCCCTCAGTTGACTAATTTCCTTCAAACAGAATTAAGGAAAAAGACCAACTAGGTTGAAGATCTTTTAAATTTTCTTATCTACATCTGAGGGTAAGGCTATCTACTCTGAGCACATTGAGAAAATTCCCCACCCTTCTAAGAGTAAGGTTGAGTGAGTGTAATTCCCAGAAAATTTGGTAAGGTTTGGGGTGTTGACTTATTTTTTAATGTCCTCATCTAACATATAATCACGAATCATCTTTGCAGGAAGCTGGTCACATACAGTTGCAAAGTATGTGACAGAATTTTTTGTTTTTTTTTTTTGGCTTCTGACTAATTCAGCTACCCACCTCTGGCCAGACTATCTCACACTGGAATTTTAAGAGCAGAGAAGATTCCACTTACGAGACATTATTCTGAGCCCTAAAAATGCTATTAAAACTAAAACTTAGGATGATTTTAGTTCCATGCAACAGAAAATTCTGACTCAACATGCTTTTATGATAACAGATATAATAACACAACTTCTGGAGCCATTTGTCACCAGTGCTGGTTGGAGCAGAATATTAAGAATCTCAGTATTTCCACTCAGATATCATCAAGTTAATTTATTTCGCAGGTATTAGGTGTGCATGGCAACATTCTGAGGCAAAAAAATTGATGTATTGTCTCATAAGTCTCTTTATTGGCGGAAGAAGCCTTCCTCAGAAGCCCTTTAGCAGATGTATGCTCATATCTCACAGGCCATAATTGGTTCACACAGAAACCAATCCTTGCAAGGGGAAAGGTCCACCATGGTTGGCTTCAACCAATCACCATTCACCATCTGAGACCCTCCTCCCTAGAGGAGACCAGAGTCATTGGATGGATACCTGAACAAAAGTAGGAAGGAAGGAAGAAGGGGAGTGAGCATTGTGTGTAGGTAAATTCCGTCTGGTAAATATCAATACATCTACATAGTTTTAGAAATGTCAACACATTTATAGTTTCTATTTGCCCTTATTATTACGTCTTTAAATAATGCTTCAAATTTTTAAAATTCTGTGTCACGTACATTATCTCACTTAATTATCACGGGTTTCATAAATCACAAGCACAGGTATGTAAAGATCTAGCATTATGTTTTATAACTAAAATGAATTTTAAACCTAACACAGCATTTTAACTGGTGGTGGAAAAATTAATGTTAGTATATGTATGTTAGACTCATAATTTAGAGTTTTATTATTCACTGTAGAAATTTTTTCTTCCCCCTCCCCCAGCTTTTGGGGGGAAAGAGATGGAAAGGTCATATACTAGCAAGGCAGGTGAGTGCAGGATTTCCTACTGGTTATTGTGTGTCCACCCCAAATACTATCCACTCACATATCTGTCATCAGTTCTGGCTCTGGGTTGTTAGCCCTTGATGCTAACAAATGCATTTGTTTATCCATGCCATCTACCATTATGCTCCCCTTCCTCAAGCGTGGGTTTTTTGTTTTGGTTCGGTTTGGTTTTTTTCAGGCCCACTGACTTTATCAGCTATTTCCACATTTCCCCAAAGGGCATATGACATACTCTCTCTCTCTCACCCTTCTGATGAAATTGGGGAGCACGCAGGACCCGCCACTTAAACAAACAGTGTCCTATGCCCTCTATTCCCTGCTCTTTATGGTGGCTCAAGGAACTCCAGGGCGTCCAACTTCTGCATCAGCCCACAGATCTACTGTCTGATGCTCAATCTTACCTTGGGGTTCTGGACTCCTCCCTTCCACTGGCTCACCCATTGGGAACAGGACGCCCCCTGGTGCCTTTTGAGAAACCCACATAGCTAGTGCCACGGCTTGCACATCACGCTAGGAATCCTTATGGCTCTGAATTTTGATCATCCAAACAGGCTTTTTTGACCCATAAGCCTCATTTCTCAAACTATTTTCTCAGTTGTGGTTTCCAAGAGTCGAATTTGAAAGTCAAAAGCTTAGGGAAATTAGTATAGGAACTTTCCCTTTAACCTGACCATGAAGAAGGGTGGGATATGAGAAAACACAGGAGAAGTAATTATAGGTGAATAGAGCAAATCGTCGTCTTCCTAGACTCTCCACAGCGTCATGAAAGTGGTTTTTTAATAGATGATATAGCAGTGGCTGGAGGGCAATGAGGAAGCGGCCTCAAGTAATTAGCAACTAGCTAAGGAAAGAGCCACCAACTGCAATGCAGACTTCTCCATTCCAAATCCTTTGTTCTTGTCACTCTGACGTCATGCCGTTAGCTATTTAGAATATTTTCAAAACCTAAGTGTTAATAATATTCACGTTTGGTTCCTG
Source organism: Neophocaena asiaeorientalis asiaeorientalis (assembly GCF_003031525.2). NCBI lineage: Eukaryota > Metazoa > Chordata > Mammalia > Artiodactyla > Phocoenidae > Neophocaena > Neophocaena asiaeorientalis. The sequence goes on from NW_020173037.1 coordinate 5,312,795, forward strand.
GCCTCCTGCGAAGGTCCAGCTGAGAACCGTGTTTGGGTCCGTCACTCCACACGGCAAAGTTCGAAGGCTACTCCACCTATACTCAGGTTCCTGGCCAGAGCTGTGGGATTGTGCTCAAGCCCACAACACCCAGTATCACTCAGGCTCTGGGCACTTTCCACTCTGGGCCCCGTTTCCTCAGGGCTGCTCTTTCCTGCTCAACAGCAGTTTAATCTGAGGAATTAATTTCCGTGAATCTGTTACCTATCCCACCTAAGTTATGCGTAATTTTACCCAGGCACTTTGGGAACAAGAGTTGAGTTCATTGGGTGGCATAATTCCACTGGTTGGTTTCATGAACCAGCCAAACCAGAGAAGGGATGAAAGAGGTCATCTGAAAGGTTATAAAATCATTTCCTTGTTCAACGTACACTAGAGAATGTGAAAAGATGCTCAAATGTCCTCAAATTCAGCCCAGTGAACCATCACCACCTCAGCGTCTCCACCTCGTACTTGGAAAAACAAAGATCCCGAACTTTGTGTCTTAAATACTTCCCGACAAATATAGTGTAGAGCTCAATCTTGAATTCCAGCAGAACATCTACACAGTCTGTTAGTATTCACAGCTTGGACATCTGGCAAGGAATTTTGACCGTGCCCAGGTGAGAAACAATAAAACTCTCTTGTGTGACAAATTGCTTTGGTATTGAGGGTCACCGCCTGGATGTGAGCAGTCAGTCGGGGAGAAAACTAGCCAGTTCAGAGTGTAGACCTAATGGTTATACTTTAATGAAAAGTTAACTTATATTTAAAAATTAACCTACCATTTCTGATCTGTTTTACCATTAAGATTGAAGGTGGACCTTCTGTGTTATTTGTCATCCATTAATACACCTTGACATTATGCATCCCTTCACTTAGTATGTTCTTAATGGCAAGGGCACCAAAAAAGAATCTTTCCACCAAATACATAAAAAATCACATGTGTACTTTTAACAAATTAATTCTTTCAAGATAACAAGTATCAAAAACTTACTAGGCTTAGTAGTGGGAGGATACAAAGATGTATGGTGGCGTTTTTACATCTGGGTGTTTCCAGTTTAAAGGAAGAGGCAGGTTTTCAAATAGATCGAGAAAATTTTAGGGTAAGTACCCAGCAGTTGGCAAAGGGATGGAGTCTTGCGTGATTTAGGAAAAAAAGAGATGCTCTTTTTGTCTAGAGTGATGAAGAGGATTTCACTGAAAAAGGAGATTGGGGGGATGGAAGAATTGTGAAGGATGTAACTTAAAGGCTGGTAGGATTTTGAAAGCAAAATTGAAGAGTGCAGTCCCTGACCTTAACGAACTATGAGACCCAGGAGTTACTGTTTCAGGAACCATCTGAAGATGATGTCTGTGGTTTCTTCCAACACCTTCAACTTTTTGAAGAGTTCTGTGTGTTGGATGACTAAGCCAACATGGCCCAGTTATCTCCTAGGGATCTCAAAGGTACATTTCAAATGTAGATAAAGATCTCTATGTCATACCTAAAAGACCTCAGAATTGGAAGAAGCCGCTCCAATTATGCACAAAATTGACCAATTCTAGGATATAAATGGCACATGCAAGCTGCTTAGCTGTCTCTTGCTGGCAGGCTGAGTGACCTTGAACCCAGAGCCCAAGTCATAGTATTTGGGGGAGTCACAGAGGATGATGGCTTGACTGTACTGCCGGGACAGAAGCAGAGACCCTTGTCATGACTCTTCAGTGCCCAGCACAATGCACAGCCCACCCAAAGCCCTGAAAGATTAATTACAAATGAAAACATAAATCAGTCTTCAACAAAACTACTATCTATATCCTTCCCAGATAAATCTCAATTAGTAGACCAATAGGGTCAGCCAAAATTTACATTAAACAACCACGTGGATTGGTTGATTAAACAACCTGATTAAACAACCAGAAGAGGATTCAGGAGAGAAGAAGATCCCTCTTAGGCTCAGAAATGGAGTCATTAAAAAAGTCACTTCAGTGCCCTAGTCCTTCTATCTCTCTTCATTCCTTTCAGTTTGGGTGATGCCTCTCTAAGAGTTAAATGCTTTCTGTCTGTCTTTCAGACTTAATGAGTCATTGTACAATTATTTAAATGGACTTTTCTGGGGCTTCCCTGGTGGCGCAGTGGTTGAGAGTCCTCCTGCCGATGCAGGGGACATGGGTTCATGCCCCGGTGCGGGAAGATCCCACATGCCACGGAGCGGCTGGGCCCGTGAGCCGTGGCCGCTGAGCTTGCGCGTCCGGAGCCTGTGCTCCGCAACGGACTATTCTGATTTTCTCTCTAAATATAGGAGAGCACATCTCTCTCAATGACACAGTACTGCCCTGTCTTTACCATCTGCCAAAATCATTATTCAAATTACTCAGTACTTTACTCACTGCTCATTCCTGGGGTGTCATTTGTAATAACAAATATCATTTTACCTAACCAGTCTTCAGTTAGGGTCAAGTTCATCCCTATAAATGAGGCAATAGTCACAATACCCTTAGAAATTTATCTAGAAAATTCACAAAAAGCCATTTTCTATCTTTTAGCACAAACATTAAAAAAGTAACAGACTAAATTATGCAGATGAAACCCTCAAATATTTGCATTTTGTTTACTGAGGTGAGTGAGACAGGAGTAATTCCACCACCCGCATTTCCTAGATAAGAACAGGGAAAAATGTAACATGGCCAGTGTCACACAGATGTGATGCACCTGCCCCCGTCTTATCCTGCTAAATGCCGGCATCGCCCACTTTAACAAGGCTTCAGATTCTGAAATGACTGTTCTCCACCCTTTACTCCAAACCTCCACCCACTGCTCAGTGTCTCACACTTGTTCTAATTCTGTTTGGGGCAAGAATAAAATATAGAATACCTCCATTGAAATCGCTGTACTTATTTTCCATAAATTGCTTTCCATGATGGCATCCACTTTTTCTGCCAGTTTCCACTTTGTCATTTAGACCATTTAACTGGCCTACACAGCGCATGGTGTGTCTCTCTCTTCAACGACACATGAGATTCCTGTGCCTATTCAGGGACAAATAGAGTGGTCCAATTTCCTCACTGCAAAGCCAAAGTTTACCCAGAGGATTCAATATCCTTCTCCTGATTGGTTGCCCTTGAGGTGTCTCTTTCTGCATACTCTGACTTCCATCAGATCTCTATTGCCCTCCTTGAGACACAAAGTATTGGGCGCAAGTCAATATGTCCCAAGGTAGAGTTCAAGTAGAATAAAACAACTGCTTAAGTCTTCAGGCTTGAATATCTGGGGGAGTAAGTTTCATCTGATTTCACAATCCCCAAATATATTTTATCTACTGGACTTTGACTTATTGATAGAGAAAAAAAAATTAACACACTCAAAGAATGTAATAAAGACCAATTTTGGCAACTCTGAGTAAAGAAAACACCATTAGTAATTGCTTTTCTGGAACAAAAGCTTGATTTATTATAAAAAAATATCCATCTACATTCCACACAGAGCTTATAACATTTTTTCTGTGAAGCACAGGAAAAGGTTTCCTGATTACAAAGGTGCCCTTTCTCAATGCTCCCAGAGCATTATAAACGTAAAGTCATGCAAATGAGAGCCATGTCAAGAATGTTTTGTATATATATATATATATATAAAACACAGTACATGGTATGTGTGTGTGTGCGTGCATGCGTGTGGGTGTGTGTGTATACACACAAAACTATTTGGAAACTATCAAACTTATCCTGGTTCCCAAGATCTGCTCCGGCTGTTAGATATCTGCCTCTCCAGACCCGCCCCTTTCCAGTGGCCCGGCCCTCTAGGAAGTGTTTCAGCTGGGCTCCTTGACCCTCTGGCTTTAAGTGTGGTGAAGGTGAGGCACCAGCCGGAGATCGCAGCTTGGGAAGAGAGAAAGACTATTATCGCAGCTTGGGAAGAGAGAAAGACTATTATTCCCAGAGTTCCATCCCTACTGGACCAAAGATTTGCAATGACTCAGATTGAGTGGTCCTCTCATAAATTTGCTTCCTCTTCTTTCACCTTCAGGCTGTTTGGTGGTCATAGGTCCCTGCTTTTTAGGTTTTTTTTTTTAAACCTCCAGGTCCATCCCTATTTGCAGTTGACTTCCTTTATCTCTACCTGCACATTTGTAAACATTGTCTTTGTTAAACTCTCCTCATTTACCCCGCGGGGGTACGCCATCTCTTTCATGCCAGAATGAATCTGTTCCTCCACATAATTGGGACACTGTTTCTCTTACCAACATGTTCTGCTCCGCTTTATCTCATTCCCAGGACCAAGCCTAACCTACAACGGGTATTGGGCAACCCCAATTCCTCCATGCCTCAGCCACTGTATGGGATCTGCCTTGTAGGTAATTAGGGCCCAGGTACATGCTAATGAATCTCCCTGTCAGGCTTATCTGGTGGAATTTCCAGGACAAAGACGAAGCTGTTTCATCCTCGATGAAACGAACTGGACTTCTACCTTGAACCCCAGGCCAAGCCCCCATGTGTTCCTCACTGCTAGTAAGTCAATCCCCTCTTGATTCCTGTGTTGAGTCTTTTACGTTGTTACCTATCTAGCCCTTTCAGACCCTCCCAGACTGGAGAAATCTGCCTCAATTTTACAATTGTGTCCATCGCTTCTCGCCCCCTTTCCCTCTGATGGGATCTAGAGGTTGAAGTCCTAGATCTTCTCATGGTTTTTTCTTTGCCGTCTGACTGCCTGTGTAGATCTGTAATCACTGGTTGCTGTGAGGACACCCTATTAACATGTTCCTTTTTCCTTTGGGGAACTCCTTTAACTCCCATCTCCACCTCCAGATATTGGATGGAAACTTCCTGGTGCTGAATCTTTGCTTGAGATGACCACCTTCGGGCAGTTGGCGACTCTCTGATACCATGTCCTGCCAGTCTGGTGTCAGCCCAGATGCTCATCCGGTCCCTCAGTGCCCACCTGAGTGTACCTGCCTGTTTCCACAAGTTACATTTTTCCTTTCCTGGCATTTCATGTAAACTTTCTGTAGCAGAATGAAATTTAGACACTGCCTCTCCCCTTAGTCAGGCATACTTGAAGATCAGTAAAAGACTCTTGTCCACTAACTACTGGTGCTCCCTCCCCAGGGTCATATAGAAGCCGATCCAGAAGAGTGGAGAAAATATTTTAGACACTTCGAAGGAGAAGGTCCTGAATGAACTTTTCTGAGTGAAATGTTATGTGTAAAGTTAACATCTTCCTCCCAACCCCTCCTCCATTGCCTTGAAATCTGTCCTAAGACGTTTATTTCTCATTGGTGCACTGAGGCAGCAGAGCTGTCTGAGATGTACTTCACCCTCCCTGCTTTGAGGTGGTGTAGGGTGGGTGAAAGCAAATGTCTTTGGAGGGGTCCCTGCTATATGCATTACTCATATTTTTTTCCGAATCAAGGGAGGGGGAAAAAAACAACACCTTTTCATCCAATGAGTCTTTAATTCTCTGTCTAGTTCCATGGGGAAAAGAATGTTTTTGGGTTGAGAATTACTAATTAAATGCTTTACTTCCAGAACTCTAAGCTTGTAGCAAAAATGATAAAAAGTGAAAGTACTGAGAAATAAACCAGTAGTTTTGCTGGCTGCTTTTGTTTATTTGCTTAATTTTTTAAGCAAATTTTTTCAGCGTCAAGAAGACACACCTGAATTGCTGCGCACATCTTGGTCATACCGAAGGGAGTAGGTCAGCCACAGTCCTGCAAACCCAGTCAGCAGGCTGCATCTCCTCCTGGTTATGCTCCACTGCTGGAAGTACACATTCACATACTAACAGATTCTTTAGCAACATTGCTGGTAGGAGATTCAAGCAAGTGATATCATTTGGAAAGAACACATTTGGTGTTTCATGTAGTCATTCATTTTTTGGAGTATACACAAGTGTTAACGAAATGGGAAATCCGAATTTATCAGAAATTTGGAAAATATGGGACCGAGCATCTTCTAGAATTGAATTTTTGATTCATTTCGTAAGATTCAGAACTGCTGAAAAATCAAAGAAAATCTAAATTTTATTTTCTCAATTGATATTAGAATAAAATTCAAAGACCTTACCAGGGCCCTATGTGAGTTTGCTCGTGGTTCCTCTGTGACCTCATGTCTGTCCATGCTCCCCTTTGATCTCTATCTCCACCTACAGTGCAGTCCTCAATGTACCATGGACATGCCAAGCCCACTCCTGCCTCAGGGCCTTTGCACTTGCTTTTCCCTTTACAGAGAAATATTCACATTTGATTATCTCCCTCACTTCAGTTAGGTCTTTTCTCGAATGATAACTCATCAGAAAGCTTTCCTTCCACTCTAGCAAGACTTTCCACTCCAAAGCTTTCTACCCCTTCCTCTGCTTTACTTTTCTTTATAATAATTACCACTACTTCAGCCAGTATTAAGTACCTATTTATTTGTTTATTGTTTGTTTTCTCCACTAAAGGGCAAGAACTTTGTTGGGCAGTTATTCAGTATTTTTATTCCCAGCTCCAAAAAAGAAAAAAAAAATTGCCTTGCACATGGAGGTTCTTAATAAATATTTGTGGATTGAAAGGATGAAAGGTTGACTGACTATAATTCTCTGTCAATAAATCTTTCATTTTTAAAATCAATTTGCTTTCCAGGCTCTGCAATGAAGGCATTGCTTTCAAGAGGATTTATATTTACCACCATAATTTGTATGATCTCATCAAAAAGTGAAAATTGACTCCCTTTAGTTTTGGGAAACAAAATAGAATTCCAATAGCTCTGGATGGCAGGTAAATTTGTATACACGCCCATGAGAACCAGTTTACAACACAAATGGACCTGAAATTTACACATTTGCAACTCCAAAAAAGTAACAAGAAAACTCTTCTACAAATAGATTCACATTTTCTTTTAAGTAACAGAAAATACATGATAACCTATGGATCCACCTTTTTATTAACCTTAGTCATAAATATGCTTCTTTTTAAGTAACAGCTTTATTGAGACACCTCACACAACATAAAATTTATAAATATAAAGCTCAGTAACTTTTAGTATAATCAAAGTTATACAATCATGATCACAATTTAATTTTAGAACATTTTTCTTCCCCACAAAAGCAGATCCTGTACCCATTAGCTGTCACCCCTCATTCTTCTCTATTTTCTGTTTCTATGGATTTGCCTATTCTGGACATTATACACAAATATGACTGGCTTTTATGAATGGCTTCTTTCACTAAGTATAAAGTTCTCATCTGTTTTTTAATTGATGAATAATATTCCATCGTATGGATACACCACACTTTGCTCATTCACTCATCGATTGATATGTGGGTTGCTTCCACATTTGGGCTGTTATGAATAATTCTGCTATGACCATTAATATATACATTTTTGCATGGACATATGTTTTCAATTCTCTTAGGTTCATTACTAGGAGTGAAATTTCTGATTCATACAGGTAATTCCACGTTTGACATTTTGAAAGACTAGTAAACTATTTTCCACAATAGCTGTATCCTATTAAATTCCCATAACGATATATGAAGGTTCCAATTTCTTCACATCTTGCCAGCACTAGGTATTGTCTGTCTTTTGGGTTCTAACACTCCTAGTGGGTGTGAGTTGATGTCTCACTGTGGTTTTGAGTTGCATCATTTCCCTACTGATTACCGATGTTGAACTGCTTTGCCTATGTTTAGGGGTCATTTGTGCATCTTCTTTGGAGAAATGGCTATTCAAACCTTTTGCCCATTTTTCAACTGGATGATCCGTATTTTTATTGTTGACGTGAAAGTGCTGTTTATATATTTGGAACACAAGTCCCTTATCAAATATTTTCACCCATTCTGTGGGTTGGTTGTCTTTTTTACTCTTGGTGGCCCCCTCTGAAGCACTTATTTTGTCACATGTTTCTGATGTCATATCTAATAAACCATTGTCTAACCCAAGATCACAAAGATTTACTCCTATATTTTCTCCTAAGAGTGTAAGCATTGTCCCTGATCTTAAGAGAAGGCACTAAAGCTTTCACCATTAAGTATGCTGTTAGCTGTGAGATTTTTGTAAATGCCCCTTATCAGGTGGTGATTTTATCATGACAGGGTGTTGGATTATGTCAAATGTTTTTCCGTGTCTATTGAGATGATAATGTGAGTTTTGTTCTTTATTACATTAGTGTGATGTGTTAAATTGATTTTCAGATGTTAAACCAGCTTGCATGCCTAGGCCAAATCTCACTTGGTTATGATTGTATTGATATAAATCATTTTTATGTGTTGCTGGATTTTGTTTGCTAATATTTTGTTGAGGATTTGTGCATCTATATTTCTAAAGGATATTGTCTATAGTTGTATTTTCTTGTAATTCTTTGTCTAGTTTTGGTATCAGGATAATACTGATTGCAGATAATCAGATAGGAAGTGTTTCTTCCTTGTATTTTTGGAACAGTTTGTGAAGGATTAGTGTTATTTTTCTTTAAATATTTGGTAGAATTCACCAGGTCTTCAATTCAACCTGGGCTCTTCTTTCCAGAAAATGTTTTGATTATTAATTAAATCTCTTTACTTGTTACAGGTCTATTCAGATTTCCTATTTCTTTTTGTGTCAGTTTCAGTAGTTTGTGTCTTTTTAGGGATTTGTTCATTTCATTTAGATATCCCTCACATTTCTATTATATTTTATTTATTTCTATTATATTCTTTATTATTTTCTTTCTTTTTACATTTCTTCAAATGGAAGTTTAGCTTACTAACTTGTGCTCTCTTCTTACTTAGTATCAATGTTTACAGCTAACAATTTCCCACTGCTTTCACAACATTCCACAGTTTTTATTATGTGTGTTTTCCTTTACATTTATCTCATAATAATAAATGTAATAATTTACATTTATTTTCTAATTTCCATAGTTATTTCTTCTTTAACAAATAGGTTTTTTTAGGAGTGTGTTTTTAAATTTTCACATATTGTGAACTTCCTAAATTTCCTTCTGTTAATGATCTTCATTTCATTTCACTGTGGTCAGCAAAGACATCTTACAGAATTTCAAATCTTATACATTTATTGAGCTTTGTTTTGTGGCTTACTCTATGGTCTCTCTTGGACAGTATTCCATGTGCCCTTGAGAAGTATGTGTCTTCTGCTATTGTAGGGTGGAGTGCTGTAAAGATGTCTGTTAGGTCTACTTGGTTTATACTATTATTCAAGTCTCCTTGTTCCTTGTTGATCTTCTGTTCAGTTGTTCTATCCATTATTGAGTATTGGTTATTGAAGTCTCCAACTATTACTACTGATTTGTGTCTCTCTTCTTTCAATTCTGTCAGTTTTTGTTTCATGTATTTTTGACCTCTATTATTACATATATATATGTTTATAACATTTAGATCTCCCTGATGAATTACACATTAATCAATTTAAGATGTCCTTCTTTGTCTGTAATAACAATTTTTGTCTTAATCCATATTTTTTCTGATTAGTATAATCAGAAATTAATTTGATTAATGTTTAAATGGCATATCTTTTTCCATTCTTTTACTTTTGACCTATTTGTCTTTGAATCTAAAGTGTTTCTCTGGTAGACAGACTATAATTGGATCATGGTTTTTGATAACCTATGTCTTTTGATTATATTATTTATTCCATTTACATTTAATGTAATTACCAATAATGTAGACTTCTGTCTGTAATTTTGCATTTGTTTTCTATATGCTTTATGTCTTTTTTATTTCTCTATTCCTCCATTACTGCCTTCTTTTATGTTAAACAGATATTTTCTAGTGTACCTTTTTAATTCCCTTGATTTTCTTTTGGCTGTGTGTTTTTGAGTCATTTCCTTAGTGGTTTCTCTAAGAACTACAATTAATATATTAACTTAGAACAATTTCGTTTGTATTAACACCAATTAATTTCAATACTACACAAAAACTTTATTCCAGTATATCTCCATTCCCTCTCCCTGCTTTGTGCTATTCTTGTTCTACAAGTTATAGCTCTATATAGTATAAGGTTACCAACACAGTTTTTAAATTATTGCTGTATGCAGTAGTCTTTTAAATCAGAGAAGAGAAGAAAACAGTTATAAACAAAAGTACATTTTTACTGTTTTTTATATTTATCTATTTAATTATCTATATGTTTGCTAAGGCTGCAGTAACAAAACACCACAGATTGGGTGACTTAGACCACAGAAATTTATTTCCTCACAGTTCTGGAAGCTAGAAGTTCAAGATCAAGGTGTTGGCAAAGTTGGTATGTCCTGAGGCCTCTCTTATTGCTTGTAGATGATCATCTTGCTGTGTCCTCACATGGTCTTTCTTCTGTGCATACATATCCCTGGTGTCTCTCTCTTTTCTTATAAGGACACAAATCATATTGGATTTGGGCCCAACCCTAGTGGCTCATTTTAACTTACTCACCTCTTTAAAGACCATACTTCCAAATACAGTTACATTTTGAGGTGCTGGAGGTTGAGACTTCAACATATGAATTTTGGGTACACAATTTAGCTCATAAGAGTTACCTTTACTGATGCTCTTCAATTCTTTACATGAATTCATGTTACTGTCCAATGTCCTTCATTTCAGGGAGACTTAAGTACTTCCTTTAGAATTTCTTGTTGGACAGGTCTGCTTTGTGACAAATTCCCTAAGTTTTTCTTTATCTGAGAATTTCTTAATTCCCCCTTTATTTCGAAGGGTAGCCTTGCTGGACCTCAAGTTCTTGGTTGAAACTCTTTCTTTTAGCACAAGATGTCATTTAGACATTTTGAATATGTCATCCACTGCTCCCTGACTTGCATGGCTCCTAATAAGAAGTTAGCTGTTAATTTTTGATTGTAAGGTTAATCAATATTTGGGCAATCAATTGATTGTTCCTAGATGTGCATACTGATACTTTTCATCAAATTTGGGAAGTGTACAGCCATTATTTCTTCAAATAGTCTTTCTGTCTCTCTCACTCTTTCTTCTTTCTCTGGGTTCCCATGTACATACTTTGGCATGCTTAATGGTGTCCTACAGCTCTGTGAGGCTGTGTTAATGTTTTCCATTCTTTTTCTTTTCGTTCCTCAGACTGTATAGTCTCAATTGTCCTATCTTCAAGTTCACTAATATTTTTCTTCTGCCAGTTAAAATCTGCTGTTTTGCTCCTCTATATTTTAAAATTTTTAGTTATTTTACTTTTCAACTGTAAGATTTTATTATTCTTGTATGTAATTTCCATCACTTTATTGATAGACTCTATTTGGTGAGAAATTCTTGCTTTCCTTTAATTTTCTAGATATGGTTTTCTTGATTTCCTTGAACATATTTATGATAACTGAATTAAAGTCTTGTTTAGTAAATCAAATATCTGAGCTTCTGGGGTTTTTTCCAGTGTAAAAGCCATACCTTCTTGTTTCTTTTCATGTCTCATAATTTTTTTGCTAAAAATTGAACATTTTAAGTAAAATAATATGTCAAATCTGTAAACTGGTTTTCCCCTCCTTCGTATCCTTCAGTGTTGCTGCTGTTTGCTGTTGTTGCTGTATATTTGCTTAGTAGTTTTTCTGGACTAATTCTATAAAGTCTGTATTCTTTGTTGTGTACAGCCGCTGGAGTCTCTACTGGTTTATGGTCATTTAATGATTGAACAGAGATTTGCTTAAATGCCTGGAGCCAATAAGTCTTCCGGCCTTTGTCAAACACACCTTCAAGGATCCAGCAGTTTATAACTCTGTTCTAACCTTCCCTTCCTGCTTGCACAGAGCCACACAGTTAACCAGAGTGGAGAGCATAGGCTTTCTCAGGCCTTTCCTGGGCATGCACTAACCTTGCTCAGGAGCGTGGCCTTCTAGATAGAGTTCCAGGAATATGTCAACCTAAAAAAAGGAACACCTTACAAACATTTCACTTCCCAGTTTTTCCTTTTACGATTTTCATCCAGCCTCTTGTTTGCTACAACTGGGATTGCTGCCTCCAGCAGCTGCTCTATTCAACAATTGTTGTTGATTGTTTTAGGCTAACACTCTGCAGACAGGACTGTTCACCCTGCATGAACCCTGAATTCAATCAAATAAAAGCAAACTCTTAGAATGGGCCTTTTCCAGTGATTTGCCAGACAGTTCAAATAGTGGCAGTTCTCTGGGGATGGAGAGTTGGGGGAGCACCAAACCCATTCTTACCCTCTCTAGTGGCGGCCAGCCTGCTGGTTTTCATAGCTACCATGCTTGTGAGGCTGTTGGTTTCAAGACTGTTGCAGAGCTAGGAGAGGAAGATTGGAATAGTGCAAAGGTTAAAACACTACAGACTCCTTGTTCTTACCATGGCTCAGCCATTTTTTAGAAAAAATGCTCCTTAGATTTTTGCAAACGTTTAATTAATTTCCAGAGTTTTGAATAAGTTTATTTTGACACATTTTAAGTCAGTGTTCTTGTTGTTTTTATGGAGGAGCAGATTTTTGAAGACCTTTACTCCATCATTTTGGAAGTGCTTCTATTCCACCCATATTTTAATACACAGCTATTTGTGTAACTGGCTAGGTCTGGAATTCAAACTTCTGTAATGTGGCGTGGTACTCACTTGCAGCTACATCCGTTGCTTATTTTCCCAAAAAGCTTGTTGTAATGAGATGAGAAGCCTTGAGGCCAGGAGTCACTGTCAGCCAGGGAAGGTAGCCAAGTGCTGCCCTTCTGGGGTGGATGCTCTTGTGTACACATCACCCACCCTCAGAAACACCAAGGAAGTGGACCTTCCATTGAGAGGAAGTGAGAAAGGCAAGGCGAGATGAAGGAAGAGTTTTAAATCTCAGGCTAAACCATAGACATTAAGTAGTAAACAGAGAGGTGAAGCTAATACTTCCTCAAGTTGCTGGGAGTTCTTGGCCATAGACACTAGGGAAGGAAGAATAAGATGGAAAGAAGGAATTCTCCAGGAACCAGCAGGACACTATGATCCCCACAGCTTTGTGGGAGAAAGGGGAAATGGAGGAGGCATGAAGGGAAGAGCACTTCCTTCAAGGATGCCAGTTAGTAGTTGATGTTTGCCCAGAACTAGCTGCTTCCACCTAAGGGGACATGGTTGAGTTTTTTTTCATATAAAACTCTCCCACTAATTACCATTAAATTATTTCTTTTTATATGCAACTTTATCAGCATTATTTTCAAATGTCCGGGTGTCCATGTGAATTGAGAAAAGAAAGTATGTCTGGAAACTTGAATAACACAAAATACACCTCCTTAAGTTATGTTGTTGTAACTCAAGGAACAGGTGAACAAGGCAGAGAATATTTCTCCAGTAACGGAGTTGATTTAACTAAATCAGTGTGCAAATGGGGTCTAATCAATTTTCATCCTTTAACACATACTTCAAAGGGACTCCTGGTATTGGTGTTGGGATAGTTGTGGACTTTGCCCTGTGGGACTGATTTTCACGTGGGTTTAAGCTGGCTCGCAAGTGACATGACGGTATATAGCTCTATATTTACTGATTAATGAGAGTAATTAATGTTTGGATCTGAGTTGTTTTGAAAGATTGGACCAGTAAGGGGTAACCAAAGACTTCTAAGTGTCAAATGTTTACCTTTACAGTACGCTGGAAATGAGCATGTTTCATTTCGAGGCTCTTGGTAAACATATCAACTGTAACCATAAGACGGAATAAGGCTAATTTTACTAAAGTCAACATGGAAGGCAGGAAAGAGGCAGAATGATCTAAATTTTGAGATATATTTGCATGAATCTAGATATAATGGATAAAACATCTGTGACTGAAAAAAATCTTTAGGATTAAATTCCTTTGGAAGATTCATCCTCTAAAGACAGTCCATCGACGTTTGAGATTTATGCCAAAATCCGTCTACCCTGGAGCAAAGCAGTGAAAGAAATTTCACAGGAAGCAGAGATACAAAAGTGTTCCTTGAAATGGGAAATAAGGAATTCTGTCAAAGGGATAGATTTTGAACGTTCTTTAAGGAAATTTCTTTAGGGAGGAGGAGTACAAATTTTTACCCAAAGACAGGGCATGCTGCCAAAACGTGGAAAGAAAACTCTCATGTACAGAAACTTAAGAATCCCAGGGCTGGGCTTCCCTGGTGGCGCAGTGGTTGAGAGTCCGCCTGCCGATGCAGGGGACGCGGGTTCGTGCTCCGGTCCGGGAAGATCCCACGTGCCGCGGAGCGGCTGGGCCCGTGAGCCATGGCCGCTGAGCCTGCGCGTCCGGAGCCTGTGCTCCACAACAGGAGAGGCCACAAGAGTGAGAGGCCCGCGTACCGCAAAAAGAAAAAGAAAAAAAAAAAAAGAATCCCAGGGGATCTCTTGGAAAAGAAGAAGGGCTAGCTACAAAATGGTATCTAAACACAGAACATGAAGGTAACAGATCTTTGTGGCCAGACTCAAGGCCAGATCTGTGTACCTGGAGGGGCAATAAGAGACAATTAGGAAGTCAAGCAGTGTAACGGAGGTGTAATAGTCAGGGTTCTCCAGAGAGACAGAACCAGTAGGATATAGATAGATAGATAGATATTATATGTATGTACGTATGTATATATATGAAATTTTATTATGAAGAATTGGCTCATGTGCTTATGGAGGCCGAGAAGTCCCACCACCCGCCATCTGCAAGCTGCAGACTAAGGCAGTTGTATGGTCAGGCCACTCAAGATGGCTGCTGTCTGGCTCTCTGTACATCCCCTCCCTCCCTGACCAGCGCCTGCTTCACCTGCACCCTGTGTACGCGACTGACCTTCCTAGTACTTACCCCAGGCCCCAGCTAGTGATGGCTTATCCAAGGGGTGGTGGTGGGGGGGCCCTCTGCTGGTTTCCCTGGTAACTATTAAGCCAACCTGACATCAGTTCCCCTACAACTTACCATCTTCCTTCCCCCTCAGGAACGAAGACTGCCACCATATCCTGTCTGCCATCCACCACACACAGAGGGGTGTCGCTCCAGGACCTTGCTTCAGATACATAAGCTCCCTCATCCACTAAACCATGCATGTCTCTGTTGCTGACTCCTGGCTCTGCGTTCAGCCCTGAAGCTGGGCAAGTGTGGGACTCGTAGGCCTGCGGGACACAGCCCAACCACAGTGGCGTAGTTCCAGCCAGAGTCCTAAGGCCTGAGAACCAGAGGGGCCATGGTGTAAGTCCCAGCCTGAAGGCAGAAGATCAGTGTCCCAGCTTACAATGATGGAAGAGAGCCAGTTCTCCCTTCCTGCCCCTTTTTGTTCTACTCAGATGCTCAGTGGATTGGATGATACCCACCCACGTGAAAGGGAGGATGTTTGCCCATGAGAGGAAGGATGCATGCTCCAACTCCAATTGTGTGAGAGGCCCTTAGAATCATCATAATAATTAATGATAATAATTGCTCATTGATTGTTATTGTCTAATCCATTCTTCGTTTGTTATGCGGGGGTACATGACAAGACAATGAATTATGGCAAGCTTGACATACAGAGATGGAATGGAGTCTTGAGTCAAATGACACTGAGTGGTACTTACCTGCCTTAAGTTTTGTTTTTATCCACACAGGTCTTGCTAGAGACACAATAACAATCATCTAACATGACTTTTTAAAACTAATATGTCCAAATTGTCATTATTCAGTACTGAAATCTTTTACTTTTTGATTCTTTGCCTGTTCTGCCGATTATGCCTAAGTTAACCGCCTCAGCAAGGATTGATTTCGTTCTGTGGCTTCTCAGTTAGAACTGCTCTGGTTGCTATGTTCCCATTTATGGCTGTCGCCAGAGGCTGAGACTGACAATGTCTGGGAGAATCACTGCAGCATCAATAACTGCTTACTTCTTATAAAAGAGTTCACGTTGATGAAGGACTGTAAGTACTGCTGTGAAAAGCTCAGAACGTTTTTACCTGCCTAGCATTCCTTATATTTGTCTTTTTAAAAAATCATTTGTCCAATGCAGAGCTAAGTAAAATAATGTGCAAAAAGATTTTAAGGGGGACTTCCCTGGTGGCGCAGTGGTTAAGAATCCACCTGCCAATGCAGGGGACACAGGTTTGAGCCCCGGTCCGGGAAGATCCTACATGCTGTGGAGCAACTAAGCCCGTGCGCCAAAACTAGTGAGCCTGCGTGCCACAACTACCGAAGCCCGCGCACCTAGAGCCCGTGCTCCGCAACAAGAGAAGCCACCGCAATGGGAAGCCCGCGCACCACAATGAAGAGTAGCCCCCAGTCGCCACAACTAGAGAAAAGCCCGCGCGCAGCAACGAAGACCCAGTGCAGCCAAAAATAAATTAAAAAATAAATAAATTTATTTAAAAAAAAAGAGATTTTAAGGTTAGGCACTGAATTCTGACTCTGGCTTCTGGGGTTTTGACTTTCCCTTACACTCCCCCTGATGACTTCATTCTTTACTTCTCTAGTATTCATCTTCACCTCAAGCCTTCACCACAGCCTTTGAAAACATCTCCTACTTTCTTTATATCCTCACATGTAATTTTCTTTGAACTTAATAGATCCCTGTTGAGGTAATGAGATAGTTTTGAGCTGGATTTTAAAAAATAATAAGAGTTAAGTGTGCAGTGACACAGACAGAGTAGACTGTGTCCTCTCCGTGTTGTTCTATATATTCCTGGAAGGTTCCGGGGTTTCCAGTCTACACTGTATGCTTTAACTGAGCACTGAATCCCTATGATGTTAATGGGTGTCGCACTAGTTAAGCTTATCGCCCCATGAATCAAAACTCAGCTTGAGTTTTCATGGATGCACAAAAAGATACTTGGAACCCAAGCATCTGAAAGTGGCTTCAGGAAGGGTCTGGACCCAGGCTCTGGGATCTGCTCTCTGTCTCATCTCTGCTCCTCTCTGAGCATCTGCTTTCCCTCCTTCTCTGTGGACCACCTTTCTTTATTTCCAAGTCGTGTCAGAGAAAATGTGACAACTCCCAGATCCAGAGTTTCTCTAACCCCTTCTTAGAAGTGTGCTTCTAATGTATGAGCCTGGTTCGTTTCCGCAGTAGTGGCCATGGTTGCAATCTTCGCCAACAGTCCCTTGACTACTGAAAAGGCTTGAAAGGACCTCAAAGTCTTGGAAAACCAGCTGAGACAGGTGTGGAGGGATCTCTACTTTGGGAAAGCTCATGTTCACATTATTCCTATAGCAACAGCTGTGAGAGGTAGGAGACAGCCAGGAAAACTGAGAACCTAGAGTTCTGAGGAGCCCAGATTCAAAAATCTGACATGTCTCTACGTCCAGCTTCATCCTGTAGACAGAAGTTCTGCAGGAATAGGTCTGTGCACAAAAAATGGTCATAGCTTATCTTTCCAGGGTTGATAGCTATCCAGAAGTGATTTTAGCTACCTGTCGCCCTCTCTGTCTTACCTGTAGGGGATGTTGGATGTGCCCAAGGAACAGAGGATGGAGAACAGCTTGGAGGTATGGGCTTCAAGCACATAAGGTACTTCTCAATGTAAGCATTGCCTTCCTCTCTGACCTGCCGATCTCAGCAAATTCCTTAGTTTATTGTATAAACATGGCTGTTGGGAGCCCATTCTTGGGATTAAGGCAATAGTTGTGTGCAATAGGGGGTGATTTTGAGAAAAGTAGACCTCAGAGGATAACTCAAGAGGATCAATTGCTGACGCTATTAAAAATGCTTCTCTAATAAAAATGGATGGGAATTACTAGTGAAACAGTTTTCTTTACTGCAATACCTTTCCGAGCTTTGATACACTCATGGTCATTGTGAAAGTCAGTGAACGTCAAAGAGATGTAACTGTGCCTTGTTTCCCAAATTCATTTAATTAGTAAGCTCTTAATTTCGGCAGTAGTTTATAGGTTCCCTAGGACATCATTTGGTAAGTATTTTTAGTGTTCTGTGCTCACAATCTCGATAAGAGTTTACGTAGAGAATATTTAACAAATGTAACAACCTTAGGACCTCTATTCACAGTGGCTCTGACCCAAACATTCTTACAGCAGAAGAACCTGCTCGTGTAGGTTCCGCCCTTCACGCTACCCATCCACAGAGAAGTACAGCTCTTAGAAGCTGGCGATCACGCAGAAGCAAGGAAGCCATTTCCTAATCAAGGCCTCTTTCTGAAAACCACCTCCTATCCGTGTCAAGACGCAGCGCAGACACCTATTTTACTCTGTCCTCCTTAACACCTAATCTGTTACCTACAAATCTGAGGGCAGTTGGCTGTCCTGTGCTTCACACCGATCTCGAGCGACTCCACATTATGAATTGAGCAAGTCCAAAGCCTTGTCCCACAAGCCCTGCTTGGGCTTGAGCACCCAGAGAAGGAAGAGGGGAGGCCTCACCTTCTTGCAGACTCGTGATTCACTCTGGGATGCCGAGTAGCCGCCAAGTGTCCCCTCGTGAGATGCAGACTTCACTGTGCTCTGATGACTAGCAAATGCTGTGTTCCATGACGCTGACTCATTTCTCAAACTCTGAGCGCCTCTTACTCTCACAGGGATGATTCCATCCAGACTCTTCATTACAGATGTTATTTATACGTGCTCTGACAATACTGCTGATTCCTTTTTTAATGAGTTAAAGCAGACATCTCAGGATGAAATATTTGGCCTAGCAATACATATGCCTGTGAGCCTCCTACACACCTTATAATTCATGTATTTTTCCACGTGTGGATATCTGAAATTAAAGCATTCTGCCTGTTCTTTTCTTGAAATCTTCTTCATTAGCTTAAAATCTCTATGGCCTCTTCACTCAATAAATATTCATCAAAATACTATGATTATAGCACATAATTCTTTTTTTTTTTGTAATGTAGTTTTTTAACATCTTTATTGGAGTATAATTGCTTTACAATGGTGTGTTAGTTTCTGCTTTATAACAAAGTGAATCAGCTATACATATACATATATCCTCATATCTCCGCCCTCTTGCATCTCCCTCCCACCCTCCCTATCCCACCCCTCTAGGTGGTCACAAAGCACCGAGCTGATCTCCTGTGCTATGCAGCTGCTTCCCACTAGCTATCTATTTTACATTTGGTAGTGTGTATATGTCCATGCCACTCTCTCACTTTGTCTCAATTTACCCTTCCCCCTCCTCATGTCCTCAAGTCCATTCTCTATGTCTGCATCTTTATTCCTGTCCTGCCACTATGTTCTTCAGAACCTTTTTTTTTTTAGATTCCATATATATGTGTTAGCATACAGTATTTGCTTTTCTCTTTCTGACTTACTTCACTCTGTGTGACAGTCTCTAGGTTCATCCAGCTCACTGCAAATAACTCAGTTTCATTTATTTTTATGGCTGAGTAATATTCCATTGTATATATGTGCCACATCTTCTTTATCCATTCATCTGTTGATGGACACTTAGATTACATTGTGAAAATGTACAGTAATTTTCACAATGTTGATTCTTCCAATCCAAGAACATGGTATATCTCTCCATCTGTTTGTATCATCTTTAATTTCTTTCATCAGTGTCTTATAGTTTTCTGCGTATGGGTCTTTTGTCTCCTTAGGTAGGTTTATTCCTAGGTATTTTATTCTTTTTGTTGCAATGGTAAATGGGAGTGTTTCCTGAATTTCTCTTTCAGATTTTTCATCATTAGTGTATAGGAATGCAAGAGATTTCTGTGCCTTAATTTTGTATACTGCTACTTTACCAAATTCACTGATTAGCTCTAGTAATTTTCTGGTAGCATCTTTAGGATTTTCTATGTATAGTATCATGTCATCTGCAAACAGTATAGCACATAATTCTATTGACACCTATGTTTGCCTGATGAGATGTTCCTAGGGCTACTTTCCAACTGCTTCTCTACCACCAGTTGGACCCACACAATTCTCCCTCCACCCTCCTGCCCTGCGTGTCTGATCACATGCAAAGCCCATTCCTGACACCATCACATACACTCTCCCTTTGCTTGGAATGTTCTTTACTGACACCTCTCTGAACAATGTTGCTCAAAGTCATTTTGATTATTATCTAACACCCTTTTGAAAATAAAATAAACATGCATTCCAGACACTGAGCCTGTCAAATCCAGTGTAGTGGATATATGCCTACTTTAAACACATCCTATAAGACCAAAGACAGGCCTTGGAGTTGGTGAAGGCTTTGTGATCAGGAACCCATCTTTAGGATGGACAGGTCTCATGCAAAACTTTCAGTTCCATCAGAGGTATGGTTAGTGCGATATGAACACAAGCATTGAGTGATGAAAGTTCATCTAAACTCTGACCAAATTAAAGTCACTGGGTGATGGAAACTTAAAAATTTTGTAAATAAGCTTTATTTCTACTAATATAGTTGCATAGAAGTCAAACAATATCAGACCAAGTACTTCTCCGACTTAAATGGTTAAAGACATGGTCGTTCAAATTAGTGCAAATTAAAAAACAATTAAAACTGCTCTGCTAAATGATCTAATCCATAACTTAAATAAAGTTGCTGCAGCTGTTTTGATTTTTTTAATTACTTGAATAAATAACAATAGTGTATACTTGTCACACACTGACACACAAAACCCATGGCTGATGCATTTCTCAAGCACAGATAGTTTTCTCTTAAGAGTGGTAACTGATCATGTATTTCTGTGGTAACTAAACCTTCTACTTGATGGCAGGCATCATTGGAGAAAGCAGACCACTAAACATATTCTTAGTATGGCGAGAACTGGTACAAGAGTGGACAGGGACCAAATCAGTAAAGAGGACTGCACATTGACTGAACAAAAATGTGTGTCCTACAGTCAGGAGTTTCCATTTCAGACAAATGTGGGGCTAAGATGAATTCAAGCAAAAGAGAGATTGGGCAGGAGTGAGTTGCTAGAAAACTGGGGAAATATGATAGAGATTTATGAGACAGAATATATGAATAGATGAATAGCTTCTGCAAGGAACTTGAAGGGAGATTTCTCAGAGACACCTGGTGAGGTGACATAAATCCATAAGCACTCCTTGACATGATACATCAGGCAGGGAATTCACCCCTGCTGGCATGGCTGTTGTTGCATCTCAGAGACCAATCTCGGGGGATTCAGCTCTGGTTCATTTCACAGCCATTGTTTTCAGAACTCAATTTCTTCACATTCTAATTATGAAATGATTTGGTCTATCAGTAGTGGTGTCATTTTTATTAAATATGGGAAAATAATAATTCCTGCCTTCAGCCTGTTAGATCCCTTCTGGGATTGCCTCTTGAGAACTGATTAAGATTGGCGACCAAAATCTCATAAATACACCCTGGAGAAGGCAGACTTCATTATTCCTAATTTAAACTGGTAGGATTTTACACATTTGTAATTCTTATTCTACTAATCTCCACAAAAATTGGAAAGAGACTCAACTGTGGCATCCAAGAAATCTGAATGCGTGCGAATTCAGTAGTTGTTGTGAATAAAAAAGCATAGTGGAGCCTTGCTGACACAGTAATGAGATGCATACTTAGGTCACATAAGCCAGTAACAGCAAGAAAGGTATTGAAGATGCACTCGACTCTCATAACCTCAGAACTGTAATGTCTGAATTACAACTTTTCAGTAATCAGGTTGATGAATTAAAACTGATTCAGAAAAAAAGTTAAAAAAAAAAAAGGAAACTGATTCAGCATTCTTCATTTATCAGCTATGTTTCAAGTCTATGAATGGGAGTTTCAAAATCCTTAGAAAAAAAAAAAGAAAGAATGGATGAAGGAAAGAAAAAGAAATCTGTTGTCTTCTAATAATTATCATCATTGGGGAAAAATTGTTAGCATTTGAGATGTAGATACAAGTACATTTAGATACAGAGGGGAAAAAAATGAGAGACATATAGAACGCAGTCTCTGGAAGGTCTGTGACCCTAAATCTAGGAGGAGTGTGAGAATCCCCGGTGAGGCTAGGAAACCTTTGGGACAGAAGTGGAAGAAGGATCCAGGTCCTCTAACCCAGCATCCAGGGCTCCATCTACTCTTCTGTTACTGACTATTGCAAAGAAGACAACTCTTCCTCTGCTACCAGAGAAGGAGAAGTCCCTTGAGGCTTTCTTGCTCTGTGTTCTGATGCTGCCCCCTACAAAAGAATGACTTCTTTTGAATCAAAGAGAAGGAAATGCAAATTCTACCACTAAGAAATGTGATGATATACTTAAATTTTTGATCCTTCATTACCTCATTGGGAAAAGTAATGCCTTCCTTACAGAACTGCTGTGGGGACTGAATCAGATAAGGATTAAGAGCATCTACCAAATTCCCTGGCTCATGGTCAACACTCAGTGCATGTGTTTCTTCCCCAAAAGTAATTTACTTGGACAGCAAATACATCTTATTAGCTATAACATTTTTTAGAGACATACGATATCTCAAATAAATAATATTTATAAATATATGAATCCAGGTCTTAAATTATGAGGGTGAGTTTTCAAAAATTATTTGGATAAAAATATTAGATCATCTTGGAAAACAACCTTAACTGTGTTATACTTCCTGCTTAATTAAGATATCACTGTTGTTGGATTTTAAGTTTGCTTTACTTCCAGGAATAAGACAATTTGGCCTAAACTTTGTTTTTATAATGTGAAAGATCCTGCCTGGCACACACACACAGACTCTGAATTTTTAAAAGTCATTCCAACAAACGTTTCATCCATCGAAGCAAATATGAAATTCCCCAGCCTATTATAATCTTAACTCTAGAACATATGAATTAACAGATTTGGGTTGGATGCAAATTGGATTTCTCACACTCCGTTACATGCATCTGACTGTCATTTCTCCTGTTGACTTTAGTAGTCAACAGAAATGCCAC
The DNA here is from genome assembly GCF_003031525.2 of Neophocaena asiaeorientalis asiaeorientalis. Taxonomy (NCBI): domain Eukaryota; kingdom Metazoa; phylum Chordata; class Mammalia; order Artiodactyla; family Phocoenidae; genus Neophocaena; species Neophocaena asiaeorientalis. The sequence continues at coordinate 5,335,466 of NW_020173037.1, forward strand.
TGGAACCAGTGCTCCCATTGCTTTTTTTTTTTTTTTTTTGTGGTACGCGGGCCTCTCACTGTTGTGGCCTCTCCCGTTGCGGAGCACAGGCTCTGGACGCGCAGGCTCAGCGGCCATGGCTCACGGGCCCAGCCGCTCTGCGGCATGTGGGATCTTCCCGGACCGGGGCACGAACCCACATCCCCTGCATCAGCAGGCGGACTCTCAACCACCGCGCCACCAGGGAAGCCCCCATTGCTTTTAATACAGGTTCTAGGACCTGATCTGACACAGAAATGCAAGTGAACTTCATGCATCTCACCAAATAGAGTCTATGACTATAGATTGTGCCTTGATATTTTTATTATGTCACAATGGCTACAATTTTTTAATAGCACCAACACTTAATGTTGGGTACATCTGCAGCTGTGCCTCTGTGTCCACACGAGGTCACTGGGGTCCATGAGTGAGTTGCCTGCTGTACACTGGGGTCTTCCCAGTGTCCTGGGTGGATTCCTCTTCCTCTGTGGGCCTTCTGCAGAGCTCAACTATGAGCACATTTCTCTCTCTCCACACTCTCAAATATCTTCTCAATGCAAACATGCCCCAAGTACTCATTGCTAGCCCTGAACTTGACTAATCATCTTTCAAGCTGGAAAACCACTCAGCCCTACCCACTCCAGCTGTCTCACATCCCTCACTGCATCCTTGATGACTCCTGCACTGTTTCAGCCTCCTCAGCTTTGTCTGCACCTTCACTCTGATAGATTTTTCTCCATCTCCTACCTGTTGAAGTCTTACCTAGACCCCTGTCTGGATTAAGTCTTACTTTTTCCAGAAAGACTTCTCAGATGTCCCTCTTCCACCATTCCTTACCCCTCCTCCTGGGTTCTCTGTTCTATTATAGCAGCTTCTTTCTATATTAAATCTGTGGTGCAAGGCACTTGAATGGAGATGAGTCAAGCTTCTGCACAAATCTGGCATCAGGTACAAGCATAAGCAACTGGTTGACTGAGGTATTTTCTGTGGATTATATGGAATTATAGAGAAATTGATTTCTCAAAGTTATACAGGAGTCCGCAAGGAAGAAAATGAGATTATTAACCAAAAGTCCATTCATGCCTAAGATATTCGTTGAGGAATACTGCTTCCAACAATTGATAACTTACTTGAAAACAAACCAAAGATAGTTCTTTGTTTATAGAATGCAGTCTAACTTGGCCATTGATATTGACCCAGATCTCTTCTCTTTTCTATTTAAATTTCTTTGAATTCACTGGCAATACGAACTTAGTAAATCCATCAGTACAGAGTCTCTGTTTCTATTGATTTGTCAGAGAACTGTTCTGGCAAATTATCAATCATTGTAATTGAAATAACTTTTAAAGAACAATTATTTTGTAGTGTATTTTTAAAGTTATTTTATGCTATGATAAGTAACATAAACAGGGTACTTATACTTCAACCAGTCCCAAATCAATAAATCCAAGGCTGGAGTTTGACATTAAATAAGTCCTTCTTATTTCTTCGTATTTAAAAAGGTATGCAATTAAATGTCCTAATAAAGGCAACTATAACTTAGATAACTTTGAGTCATGACAAAGTCCAGTCAGTAACTGTGGAAGATCTGAAATTTTATCCTACTTGCCAGCCAACAAGTTTCATGGTTGCTGGTAGATGACACAAGATTCCTACTCACAGGCAAAAACAATGTATTACTCGTAGTAATAGCAGTTGACAATGTATCAGCATTTTCATCAGTTTCCCAGTTATGAAGAAGGCCAAATGATCCCGCACATGCAGTGGGGCGTATTATGGGAGAAAAACTGCAAGCTTGGGAAAACTAAATCTTTTATAATGGGCAATAAGCCTGTCTGAACTTTATCTTGGGAGGCAGACATTATTTTTCCTATGGGAAAGAAGCCAGCCATTTGCCTAGAAGAAGACACAATCTTGGTATTTTAAGGCTGTTCACTATAGAAACAATTTAGAAGATAGTCTGGAACCACTACAGTCAGTGTCTCTGCCTGTAAGTCATGGAGAAACACAAAAGACGCATGGAGAATTATCTCCCAATATGAAGACTGGAAGATACATATGAAGATATTTGAAAACAATTTTCTGAGTTAGACTCACTTTGAGTTAAGAAATATGTGTTGGTGAGGATGAACACTTCAGTGAGGGAACATTTTTACCTTTTTTGAGAAAATACTTCCTGTAAAGACAGATTTGCCATTTTTATCCTTTAACTGATAAAGAGGAAAGCCCAGCAGGTGCTATTTCATGACACATCTCAAAATGAAACCACTCAGGGCTTCCCTGGTGGCGCAGTGGTTGAGAGTCCGCCTGCCGATGCAGGGACACGGGTTCGTGCCCCGGTCCGGGAAGATCCCACATGCCGCGGAGCGGCTGGGCCCGTGAGCCACGGCCGCTGAGCCTGCGCGTCCGGAGCCTGTGCTCTGCAACGGGAGAGGCCACAACAGTGAGAGGCCCGTGTACCGCAAAAAAAATAATAATAATGAGACCACCCACACCCTAAATTCTGGATCCAAAGACACAGAATCAGTTACTGGGAGATGGAATTGTTTGGGGGTCTACTGGAATGGAATATTTCACCTCTTTCTTTCCCCACAAACCCTTCTCCATTCTCTACTCCCAGGTCCAAGCTCTATAAAAACACACCCGCACATACATGCTGCCATAAGTTCAACTGTTCTGCATCATATGCTCTATTTTTATTTTTGCGACATACCCAGCCATGTCCACTCAACAATACCGCCAGATAGCTTGTCAGTAAATATTGGTCCACCACACACCTCTCTACAGCTATATGGTATTCTGTTGTAGAGATGCATTTAGCATTTAATCAATCTCCTGTTGATGGAAATTAAGGACGTTTCTACTCTTTTGTTATTATAAGCAATGGTGCACTGAATATCCTACAACATATTTTTGCACACATTCCTATAATTTCCATAAAACTTAACACTGATATTTAACTGTGAACATAAATTATAGTTGTTAGTTATGCTTATATAAACATAAACAATGAGTCAAAGCAACTACTTTTGTTTTTTTCTTTGCGGTACGCGGGCCTCTCCCGTTGCGGAGCACAGGCTCTGGACGCGCAGGCTCAGCGGCCACGGCTCACGGGCCCAGCCGCTCCGCGGCATGTGGGATCCTCCCGGACCGGGGCACGAACCCGCGTCCCCTGCATCGGCAGGCGGACTCCCAGCCACTGCGCCACAAGGGAAGCCCCAAAGCAACTACTTTTTGAAAGAATTCAATATTATCATTTTCTGGTGATGAACACGCAAAGCTTTGTTTTGCGTATGTAAGGTTTTGACTGACTTTATCCTGAGGTAATTTGTTTTAAAATAGATTTTTTTCCTCAAGAGGAAATATGATAGGAAGAAAATGAACAATTCAGTGATTAATTCAAATCACTTCTCTCCTTTCATCTGGAACTTTAAAAGTTAGACAGTAACTACTTGAATGACTATTGTTGCACTGGATTTAAAATAAATTAAAACGAATTAAAGGTCAACGCAGATACATACATGATAACACCTTTTCCTCTATACAAGTCCTTAGCTTAGAGCTTTCTTTGCCCATACTTATTGAGTTAATAATTCTTATACACTTCAGATAGACTTTGATTCAAAATGATGTCTCATTAACCAACAGGACTTTCCAGAAAAAGGACTGTTGATCAATAACCAATATCTCTTGGTGCCGGTTATTTAGGGAAGAACTTTAGAATTCATTAACACCCATGAACAATCTTGCATCTTTTGCAGATACATTAAAACAACAAGAACAACAACAAAAAGGAAGCCTTGATGATTGGTTCACTGAGAAATCAGGCGTTCGAATTACCTATTACAGCTGCCGAGAGGGAACAGAATCTGATCCTTACCTATACCTACTCTGAGCGAGAGAATTCTATTATGTTACTACTCATCAAAGAAAAACTGGCTTCCAAATTAGGAGCTTGACTCAAATTAGTCCAGGGTAAATCACAGTTTTTAAAGGACTACCAGAAATACATACACTTTAAACCAGAGGAAAAATAAGTAAGCCTTTTAGGGATATAGGCAGATGGCAAATACCCGGAAGATCCAAGCTCCAGAAAGACTTCTCCTGGCTATTAAAACAAAGATGAGAATTGTAGGGCTGCTCTTCTCACCCTCCATGAGATCTCTGCACAAAATCAACTTCCTAATCCACAGCTGGATTAGAGAGTCAGAGGATAGAGGTGACTGGGGCTGCTGCCGGCATGTCCTTCTGGGCAAGTGCAGGGAGTATGGCTTCTCCTGCAGAACTTACACAGCTGTTTTTGTACAGTGGAAACGACTTCCACATATTGATAAAATTGTGTTATATGATGTGTTTGGGGTTTTTGTCGGTGGTGTTCAATTCCATCCACCTAAACATGATTGTAGGTTGTTAAACCTTGTTCATATATAAATTAATGTGTCCATGAGAAGTTGGGAGTCCTTGACACAAATGAAGATAGAAAATGTCTAGACAAAAAGTCAAGAATAATTGGAAAAGACTTTCCCAGTCTCTTCATCGTGCCAATCAGTCCCCTGTTCCGTGTTGCCCTGCAGCCTTGCCGGCCGGTCTCCTGGGCTCAGTCTCCCTTAGCTTCCCTGTTACGTGACGAAAGCCTCAGCTCTGTCAGCCAGTGAGGGTGCTTCCATCGCTACGAGGCTCATCTAAGTGACAAAATCTTTCCAAAATGAAGCATTATGTATTTTATTACTTGCAACCCAATTATACAAAATTTTAAGTATATAGTGTGTACGAAAGAATGACTAAAAGACGAAGATTTAAAAAAATAAACTAAGCCTGGCACCTCCTTCCCACTTCCAAAAGTTATCTTGGGGCTTTCCTAGGACTGAGATTCTTTCTCTTACCCTTTCCTTTTCTTTCACGTTCTCCCTTTTCCATTCCATTTTTAAACGTTTAGTAGAATTTATTCTCAAAAGGTTATCTAAACACTGTTATAAAATATACCTGTGATATAAAAATCACACTGTGACACCTGAAACTAGTACGACATTGTAAATCAACTGTACTTCAGTATCAAATAGAAAGTAAAAAAATAATAGTAAAAATCACGCTATAGATTTAGCTTGCCTAACGCTACTGCCACTCCAGCCAACAGACACCTTTGTTCACTACTGTTAGATCTTTGAGATGACCTTTATAACTTCTAGCAATATTCTTATGCTTCTGTTTATTGTTTTAGCCTCTATAAATGGCATCTTTTAACAGCACACCGTGCAAACGGGTATTACCTTTGTTATACTTATTTTTGCCTCTTCTCTCCCTCTTCTGCCTCTTTCCTCCGTCCTTTTGCTTCTTTTTAACTTTATTGAGGTGTAATTGACAAATTTTAATATATCAAAAGTATACAACGTGATGATTTGATGTACATATGCACTGTGAAATTATTTCCATCATTAAGTGATTTACACTTCTATCACCTCACTTATTTACCTTTTAGTTTTTGGTGAGAACACCTACATTCATCTCTCAGCAAGTTTCAAATAAATGACATTACAGTGGTATTAACCATAGCTGCCACGTTATACATTAGATCCTCAGACATTATTCACCTTATAACAGCTAGTTTGTACCCTTTCACCACCTTCTACCTATTTTTCCCACCACAACTACCCACATCACACCAGGAAACCACCACTCCACTTTGTTTCTATGAGGTCAAAAATAAATTATATTTTAGATTCCACACATAAGTGACACCATGTAGTATTTGTCTTTCTCTGTCTGGCTTATTTTACTTAGCATAACCCTACCCACCCCCATGCCAGTTTCATCCACGTTGTAAAAAGTGGCCAGATTTCCCTCATTTATAGGCTGCATAATAATCCATTAGAGAGAGACAGACAGAGAGAGAGAGAAAGAGAGATCACATTTCTTAATCCATTTATCCACTGACAGACACTGAGGTTATTTCCACATCATTGCTATTATGAATAACACTGCAATGGATGTGGGATTACAGATAACTCTTTCAAAAATAATTTCATTTCCTTTGGATATATACCCAGAAGCGAGATTGCTGAATCATACGGTAGCTCTATTCTTAATTTCTTGAAGAACATTCATACTGTTTTCCATGTGGCTAGACCAGTTTGCATTCCCACCAACAGTGTCGAAGGGTTCCATGTTCTCTACAGCCTCGCCAGCGTTCGTTCTCTTGTCTTTTTGATAATAGACATCCCAACAGGTGTGAGTTGATATCCCACTGTGGTTTTGATTTGCATTTCCCAGAGGATTAGTGTCACTGAGCGCTTTTAATGTACCTGGTGTCACTTTGTATGTCTTCTTTGGAAAAATGTCTATTTAGGTCTTTTGCCCATTTTTAAATTGGATTATTTTATTTTATATTTTTTTGCTATTGAGTTGTATGAGTTTCTTGTACATTTTGGATATTAACTGTTTATCAGAGATGTGGTTTGCAAATATTTTCTCCCATTCTGTAGGTTGCCTTTTCATCGTGTTGATCACGCCTCTCTCTTCTAGCCTTCAAAGTTTTTGCTGAAAAGTCTATTGATAGTCTTATGGGGATTCCCTTGTACTTAGCAAGTTGCTTTTCTCTTGCTACTTTTAAGATTCTCTCCTTGTCCTTAGCTTTTAACGATTTAATTATAATATGTCTCTATGTGGGTTTCTTTAAAGTCATCTTATTTGGTATTCTTTGTGCTTCCTGGATCTGTTTTTTTTTTTTTTACACTTTAGGAAAATTTGCAGCTCTTTTTCCTTTGAATGAGCTTTCTTCCCCTTTCTCTCTCTGTCCTCCTGCTGGGACCCCTATAGTGCATATTTGGCTCCATTTAATGGTGTCCCGTACTTTTCTTAAGCTGTCTTTACTGTTTTTCATTCTTTTTCCTTTTTGCGCCCCTGCTTGGATGAATGCCACTGCTCAGTCTTTGAGTTTCCTGGTGCTTTGTTCCACTTGATCTAATCTGCTTTTAAATCTTCAACTGAATTTTTTAGTTCAATATTGTATCCTTCAACTCTATTATTTCTCTTTCATACTTTTTAATATTTTATCTTTGTCGAAATCCTCACTTTGTTAGGCCCTGTTCTCTTGGCTTCTATGAGCATCTTTTTGAGTGTTGCTTTGAACTTTCTTTGGGTAAATCACTTTCTCTCCATTTTGTTAAGATTCGTTTCTAGAAACATACCTTGTTCTTTTGATTGGAAAGTATTCTTTGGTTTCTTCATTTTCCTTTACTCTCTGAGTTGGTTTCTACACATTAGATAAAACAGCCCCCTCTCCCAGTGTTTACAGACTGGCCCTAGGAGATGAACCTCATCAATCAGTTTGGCCTGAGCTCCTGGTTGTCTCTCAAACATTTGTGATTGTCTGTGCCACCACCTTTGTTCTGGCTGGCTCCCAAGATCCACCTATGTCTCTGAGGGAAGATGGAAGTTAGCACCTAGATGCAGGCTGATTAGAAGCCAGAGCCTTCGGCAGCAGCTGGGAAAGTATGTAGTTAAGTCCTTTCTAGGGAGAAACTGGGAGATGGGTTTTTTGCATCATTGTTTGATGGTGTCTCATGGGACTTGTGAATGCAAGCTTCATTGGATATCAGACCTAGGTGACTGGGGGACTCGTCTCTTGGATGGCAGCTGTTAAAGTTGGAGTACTGAATGTGTCGATAAGCTCCTTCAAGGCGCATGCTGGCGACAAGTTTTTATTGTTGGAGCAAGTTAGAGGGAGAAGATGGGGAAAGTGCCCACTGGCTATTTTGAGTCTGGGGAGAATCACAGTCAGCACCTATGCATGCTATTTAGAAGCTGGACCTTCAGACAGCAACCTATAAAGTACGCAGTATAAACAACAAGGTCCTACAGTACAGCACAGGGAACTCTATTCAATATCCTGTAACGAACCACCATGGAGAAGAACATGAAAAGGAATGTACATATGCATAACTGAATCACTTTGCTGTACAGCAGAAATTAACACAACATTGTAAATCAACTATACTTCAATGAAATATTTTTAAAAAAGAAAATTCACAAGCAAGGAAATGTAAAAAAAAACACCTAAAGTATGCAGTCAAACCCTTTCCAGTGAAAGAATGGAAGATAGGTGGTTTTGCCTCTGCATTGAGCCCTGGGGGGATGTGACCATGGTGAGCGCTCCTGCATGTGCCCATTTAGAACTGTTTCTTTGTTTGCTACAGCCCTGTGGGTCTCATGAATGCAAGCCCATTGGCTCTCAGAGCCAGGACACCCGGGGACCCACCCTTCAGGTGACAATCACAAATGCTGGGGTAATAGAAGAGTGTACATACTCCTTTTGCAACGATGCTGGCAATCTGGTTTTATCATTCAAGAGAGCCAGAAGCAGAAGGTGAGAGAAATGCCTACCAGCTCCCCTGGGCTCCAGGAAGGATCACGGCTGGCCCCTCGATACATGCTAATTAGAAGCTGGACCTTCTGAAAACAGCTTGTAAAGTATGCAGTCAAACCCCTTCCAGGGGAAGAGACTGGGAGACCAGCATTTCTGCTCCCTCTGCACTGCACCCTGGGGCAATAGCCATGCTGAGTGCTTGCACTTGTGCCCATTAGAACTGCTTCTTTGTTGGCAAGGGTCCGCAGGTCTCAAGGGCACAAGCTCCATTTGCTGTCAGAGCTGGGTGTTTTGGGGGCCTTGCGTGGGACCTTTCTCTCCTCAAGGAGAAGCTGGGAGTGGGGAGATCCCTGGCAATTCTCTGTCTGTGTGATGTGGGAGGAGCTTATGCAGGAATGTGTCTCAGCATTTCCTACCCATTTCCATGTGGGCCTTTTCTCATTTGCCCCAAATGTAGAAGTCACTCAGCTGGTTTCCGGATTTCTCTCAGAGGGAGTTGCTCCATATTTAGCTGTATATTCAGTGCATCCTTGTGAGGAGGGAAGTTCAGGAGCCTCTGTCACCATCTTGGTCCCTCTTCTCTTTTTCTCCTTTTATTTCTAACCCTAAAGTAGCTTCCAAAGTCTGCCCTCCCCCAAAAAACTCTCTTTGAAACTTCTCCCCCCTCATTCTCTAGCAGGCTGTTCCCCAAACCCTTGTCACCTCCATTACACAGACATATTTGCCTCACTGCTAGTGTATATGGAGAAAGCTTGACTTACTCCCTGTTTCAGAGTCTGAATCATTTTTAGCTTATTGCCTTGTCAAAGTCCCATTGAGGCAGTGAGCATTAAATCCACCTCTTACCATCTCTGGAGACTTTAGCAGGGGAAGCCACCTGGGTAATATTTTCTCTCCAATTATTTTCTATATCCAGCATGAAATCTTTTTATTATAAGTAGTCAGAGAATTATACCCTATCAAGACGCCCCAGAGGCTTATAAAAGTTGTCAAGAAAAAAATGTCTACTTTGAAAACAATTGGTCTGGGAAGCTTTATGACCCTCTTACATTTTGCCAGCCAGAAGTTTTGGCAGATTTCCCAATAACTTATGGAGTCCAAGGCAAGGGGAGTCTGGAGTTGCCTTGATCTAATTACTGCAGGATTTCAATTTGTGCCCAATTAAAATGAACAGTGTTAAAGGGTGGCCCTCAGCTGCACCAAAGTTGCAGTGGAACAGCATTTACCAGAAGTGTACCAACCCCCCAGAGGGAAGCATGGTTAGCCATGTGTGAATGTAGCTCTGATTATACGTAGTTCCCGTGTTTTCATTGTGAAAATGGAATTGGATAATGACAGCGGTCCTTGTAGAAAGGGTAGTTTCTAAAATTGGGCTTTAATTTCAATTTTCCAGGTAACTGAAGCAAAAGTAGATGTGATTTATCTAGTTACAATGGAGTAGACGGAGTGAAATTATCTAAGGAAAGTGAATCAGTAACCTGTTTTGAAAAGATTTCCAGGGAAGGAAATCCAACCATCTTTCTCCCTGGGAGTTGGCACTGCCTCATATAAACAGTCAAACTTTCTTCTGCCTATTCATTAAATTTCTAGTAACAAACACACAGTAGTGACACGTTTATGACATTAACATAGGTACATTCCAGCATTACACGGTAGGCGTTCTATAAACGTCCCCCAAATAAGTGAAATGTTAAATGCATTACCATCGGGTAGAAGTAATCTGCGCTCAGAGGCAAATGCAGCCCAGCCTGTATCACTTATACTTTTTCGACCTAACCATCCTTTACATGACCGTGTCCAAGACTACTATACTAAAAGGTTGTTATTTTCTTATGAATCACTGGTGAAGAGTTCTTCTTCCCTCCCTAGCTCAGTCTTGCACAAGTCTGGAAAAGCGTATTCATTAATTTAATCAATAAATATCTACCCTATGCAGATGGTGTGCTGGATTCTGCGGACAGATGAGGAACAGTATTGAAATGACTGCTGCACTCAGACAGTAGAGAGTCTTATGGAATAACAGCTGCCGATGACTAAGCACCTGTTAGGTGCCACATTGGGCGTCATGTTTGCATCCCAGGCATTGATGAAAGCTATCTGTCATCATCCCCATTTCATAGATGAACAAACTGAGGCTCTGAGCTTACGTGACATTTCTAAAATTTCCCAGGTATTTTTTTGCTCCTCTTTCTCTAATTGCTTTAGGTTTAAGGTTAGGTTGTTTATTTGAGATGTTTCTTGTTTCTTGAGGTAGGATTGTATTGCTATATACTTCTCTCTTGTAACTGCTTTTGCTGCATCCCATAGGTTTTGGGTCATCATGTTTTCATTGTCATTTGTTTCTAGGTATTTTTTTTAAAGTCTTTATTGGAGTATAATTGCTTTACAATGGTGTGTTAGTTTCTGCTTTATAACAAAGTAAATCAGCTATACGTATACATATATCCCCATATCTCCTCCCTCTTGCATCTCCCTCCCACCCTCCCTATCCCACCCCTCTAGGTGGTCACAAAGCACTGAGCTGATCTCCCTGTGCTGTGTGGCTGCTTCCCACTAGCTATCTATTTTACATTTGTTAATGTATGTATGTCCATGCCACTCTCTCACTTCATCCCAGCTTACCCTTCCCCCTCCCTGTGTTCTAGGTATTTTTTGATTTCCTCTTTGATTTCTTCAGTGATCTTTGTTTATTTAGTAGTGTATTGTTTAGCCTCCATGTGTTTGTATTTTTTACAGTTTTTTTCCTGTACTTGATATCTAGTCTCATAGCGTTGTGGTCGGAAAAGATACTTGATATGATTTCAATTTTCTTAAAGTTACCAAGGCTTGATTTGTGACCCAAGATATGATCTATCCTGGAGAATGTTCCATGAGCACTTGAGAAGAAAGTGTATTCTGTTGTTTTTGGATGGAATGTCCTATAAATATCAATTAAGTCCATCTTGTTTAATGTGTCATACCAAGAGTTTGGATCATCTTTACTATCATTACTCTGAATTCTTTTTCAGGTAGACTGCCTATTTCCTCTTCACTTGTTAGGTCTGGTGGGTTTTTATCTTGCTCCTTCATCTGCTGCGTATTTCTCTGTGTTTTCATTTTGCTTAACTTACTGTGTTTGGGGTCTCCTTTTTGCAGGCTGCAGGTTCGTAGTTCCCGTTGTTTTTGGTGTCTGCCCCCAGTGGATAATGTTGGTTCAGTGGGTTGTGTAGGCTTCCTGGTGGAGGGGACTGGTGCCTGTGCCCTGGTGGATGAGACTGGATCTTGTCTTTCTGGTGGGCAGAACTGTCTCTGGTGTTGTGTTTTGGGGTGTCTGTGACCTTATTATGATTCTAGGCAGCCTCTCTGCTAATGGGTCGGGTTGTGCTCCTGTCTTGCTAGTTGTTTAGCAGGGGGTGTCCAGCACCGGGTCTAGCTGATCATTCAATGGAAATGGGTCTTAGCTTTGAGACAGAGATCTCTGGGAGAGCTCTTACCGTTTGATATTACATGGAGCCGGGAGGTCTCTGGTGGACCAATGTCCTGAACTTAGCTCTGCCATCTCAGAGGCTCAGGCCTGACACCCGGCCAGAACACCAAGACCCTGTCAGCCGCACGGCAGTGAATGTGGCAGTCTCCATTACGAAGTCAGGTTATGAGGGTCTACCGTAGCTGTTCAGCTAGAACAGGATGACTTGGGAGCACCTTGTCTACGAGGCTGTCTCCAGCAGCTGGTGGCTGAAAAAGTAGGTCTCCTCATGCACTGCCAGAACCTTAAACGTTTATATTGGGGTCTTCCCTGGGTTCAGTCATGGATTCGGTGCAGGTGATCTCAAGAACACCTTACTCCCTCAAGGTTGTGTGCTTGAAAGAGCTCCTACGCCTGAGGGTCTACAAGCCACAGGAAGACGAGACCGCCCAGGGCGGCCTGCAAACCGTGATTCTTGCCGCAAACCCTGCTGCTGCCGTGATGGGATCTGGGTTCCCCCCGCCACTCTGCAGTGCGTTTTCAGGGAAGCTTTTTCTCTGTGCTGAAGAGATTCATGCTACCTGAGTTACCCAAAGCCATAGAGCACGTAAATGTTGGGGCGGGGGTACAAACCCAGCCAATGTGGCTCCGAAGTCGGTGTTAACCTCACCCTGAACGCCTCACCCCCGCGAGCGTAACCTCCTCAAGCCCGCTCCGCCGCAGGGAGAGTCCTAAAGCACTATTATTTCTATCGTGCTGCATTTGTGGCATTGGAATTTTCATGAAGCTTCACAGCACATGCTTCTAGATAAAAAAGGAACCATAACTAATACAGAGTAAGAATTTTTCTGCGATAAAGATTTTTGAAAGCAATTAATATTCATCAGAGTCGGATATAATTTTGAATATATTTCTTTCAATCAAACATCATTTTCTTCAATATTTAGCCAAGTTTATTTTCTCATTTAGTTCATGAACATATTCTCTCACCTGTCACAGAATCCTTCTTTTCTTCAAATCTATTTTTTCCCAAACAATAATATTAGTTTGTTGGTGATGCCATTTTAGGTTATTATTTACTGAAGAATCCATGACTTCATTGGGAGTGATGAGTCCAACAATGTATTCCACAGACATTTACTAAATGATATCTTCTACTAATGATTAAGTAATGCTGATGATTGATGATTGATTTTACATGTCAACTTTGCTAGTCCATGGAGTGCTCAGATATGTGATTAAATAGTGTTCTGAGTGTTTCTGTGAGGGTATTTTGCCATAAAGGTAATATTTCAATCAAGTAGACTGAGTAAAGTAGGTTGCTCTCCCTAAGAAGGATGGGCCTCGTCCAATCAGTTGAAGGCCTGAATAGAATAGAAAGGTTGACCCTCCTCCAAATGAGAGAGAATTTCTCCTGTTGACTGCCATTTGTGTGTGTGTGTGTGTGTGTGTGTGTGTGTGTGTGTGTTTGTGTGTTTTGCGGTACATGTGCCTCTCACTGCTGTGGCCTCTCCCGTTGCGGAGCACAGTCTCCGGACGCTCAGGCTCAGCGGCCATGGCTCACGGGCCCAGCCGCTCCGTGGCATGTGGGATCTTCCCAGATCGAACCCGTGTTCCCTGCATCGGCAGGCGGACTCTCAACCACTGCGCCACCAGGGAAGCCCCTGACTGCCTTTTGACTTAACTGAAATATGAATGAGCTCTTCCTGGGTCTCACGCCTGTTGGCTTTCAGAACTGGATTAAATCGTCAGTTCTCCTGGTTCTCGGGCCTTTGGACTCAGACTGGAGCTACACCATCTTATATAGAGCTGGAGACCCAGGAACCCTGATGATGTAGATCCATTCTGAGTGCAAAGTCCTGAGAAATAGGACAACTGAGACCTAGGAAGAGCTAGTGTTTCAGTTCGAGTCCAAAAGCAGGACTATTAACGTGTATATGAATATATCCTATTGGTTCTGTTTTTTTGACTAACACAATGGTGATGCTGATGGGGATAAGACAAGCAAGGTAAGAATGTCTTGGTGCTCGTGTGGTGGCGGCGATAGTTGATTGAAGCTCATTAGACAAGTCAATTTTTAACTCAAAATTCCAGTTTTTGAATCTTATGCCTCCTGGGAAAAAGTGATTAAGATGTGTACTTTTGAGTTCTTGTAACTATCTTTCATTCATTCAACCATATTTGTTACTAATCTACCCTGTAAAAGATATTTGCAAGATCTATATATATGAGAATCTGCCTATAGGCAATATGCCCTCAACAAAAAAAAGTAACACATTATACAAGAAAGCAATATAAAATAAGTAGTAACTGAATTAAAAGGTGAGGAAAGAAAAAGAAGCCAGTGATTATACATAAAGAACCAGGAAAGTTGTAGTAGTGTGGACATCACTTGAGAAGTGATGTAGGGATGAGTGGCTGAGTGGCTGTCATGGGCTAACTGAAGGGCTATGAACATATCTGGAGAATGTACACAAGATATGATAGATTTCTCAGTGACTCTAGCTCTTTTAAGAGGAGGCTATAAAACTCATAGTGAAGTCTTTACAAGTGTATGCCTTCTGAAATGGCGTGTTATAAATCCAAAGACAAGGCAGCTTGCTTTTACCCTAGAAAATAAGAAGAGTGTTGACCCAATTGTAACACATTTCATGGCCACGGAGGCTGCTCTTTTTAAACTGTCAAAAATTTTATCATCTAATTCAAAGAATTCAAGGAGATGTATGCATCTTCATTTCAAGCTTGCGTAGCCATTTGTCTGGTCAATACAACTAAAAATGCACAATATTTCATTTAATAAACTTATCTTGCCAGAATTTCCAGGAACTTGCTCAGTGACAAAATTAATTTTTTACCGTTGCCCCCTTGGCACTTTTTTTCTTTTCTGCGGTACGCGGGCCTCTCACTGCCGTGGCCTCTCCCGTTGCGGAGCACAGGCTCCGGACGCGCAGGCTCAGTGGCCATGGCTCACGGGCCCAGCCGCTCCGTGGCATGTGGGATCCTCCCGCACTGGGGCACGAACCTGTGTCCCATGCATCGGCAGGTGGATCCCCAACCACAGCGCCACCAGGGAAGCCCTGTCACTTCTTGAAATATACCACCAGGTTAATTGTATGCAAGAGGCAATTTGAGGTAGAGCCTCTGGATCATTCAAAGTCCTTGTAAGAAGCTTCCTTCCAGTTTTTAAAACCCTCACAAGCAAATGCTTTTTGAGGGACTCCTCCTTCCTTTGCAAATTCTCTGCAATTTGTAGAATTGACCATAACCTTTGGAATGCACGTGCTCCCACAATAGTTGATTGAACCAGCATGGCATAGAATGCACCCTAATGGCAATTCTTAAGTCTCCCTTAATTTAATCCTAGTGTTTACTCAATAAAGATGTTTTTAAGCCACTAGATTTAAGGAACTTTTTTTTAATGGTCTGGAGTGTTCAGAAAAGAACAGAACAAAGTCTTTACCTTCAAAAGATGAAGTGGCAGAGAAAATTGTTAATAATATGCAGTGTGATAAACACTAAAATAAATATATGCACGGAGAGATTTGTGCTCTGGGAGACCAAAGAAAGAGCAAAGAGAACGATCACTTAATAGCCACTTGGGGACACACAGGGAAGGCTTCTAGGAAGGGTTAGTGCTTAAGAAAAGATTCAGGAGATAGCCAGGAAGTGAAGAAAGTAACAGCATTCCAGGCAGGGGCAAGAGAAGTTAAATATATGAGCAAACTTTGTCCATCCAGCATAACCTGTCTCCCCTCATAACACCCTGGTGTGTCACTGTGGTCTTTTTTGTTTTCCATCTCTGCACAAGCTCTCACGCAGCTATCATTTACATACCTCGCAAGAAGCACGCAGTAGAGGTCACCCAATGACATCCAAGCAATTGGAACATTGTGTACACATCAAGTAAGTCAAACTTTCTCCATCATTTAGGCACATTGGAAGTTATCTACTGAGGAGCCCAGAAAACTGGAAACACTGGTGATAAAAGCACAGCTTTTGAGGGAGAAGGGGTGAAAGTGTGAAGATGTAGATTGTCTGACGGATGAAGAGTAAGCAGCCATGGGGGTGGATGTGACTCAAAGAACGGGAGCTGGGAATACTTCATTCTTGCACATAGAAGTCTCTCAATAATATTTGTTCAATGAATGAAGAAAATCGATGCATAAAATATAAATGATTTGTGATTTTGGATGGAGCTCTTTCTAATGACCAGAAACTACTCATTTCATTCTTCCCTTTGACAAAGGCTAACCCTCAGTAATAGGAAAGCCAGAGGAAAATATTTCAAAGAAAACTTTCAAATTCCATCTAAATTTTTGTCTTATTTTGTGACAGTGTTTTTAAAAAGCCAAAGAGAAAAGGCGGGAGACGCAAGAGATATGGGAACATATGTATATGTATAACTGATTCACTTTGTTATAAAGCAGAAACTAACACACCATTGTAAAGCAATTATACCCCAATAAAGATGTTTAAAAAAAAAAATTAGGAAAAAAAAAAGAGAGAAAAGACATCTAAAAATAAAAAGAAAATAGGCTATACGTAAAAATTTAATGAGAACAAGTAGAATTCTGGACAAAAAATTTTCAGAGAAGGATTTGACTCCTAAGAAAAACTTATATACATAAGACAATGGTAATATTAAATAATTTAAGGGGCCTCTGATTCAAGGGACAGGTCAACTTTGTAAGTGTTAAAGAAGCCCCACGTCCCCACTCCTTGGGAAGAAAGTTGAGGGTGCCCCTGCAGCAGGGGACATCCAGGCCACACTAGCATCTTCCCGAAATCCCTTCGACTGGGACAGAGCAATAGGTGGAACAAAGGAGAGCAGAATTCTGGACTTTAGTTTGTTTTCACAACCATTTAAGGGAATAACTTCATATCTTGGACTTGAATTTTTATTTGGAAATGTAACAATAGGAGGTACCTATGTGTACTTTGGGTAATAAAAACAAAAACTGGGGAGTGTTTTTGTGACGCCCTTTATTCCCTCATCCCCACAATTTTATAAGAAGTGGCTAAGCTTCCCCACTGCTGGGTAGGAGTGGAGAGTGAGTGAAGGTTTAAGGTTAACGGTTTTTTTTCTTCTCTCTCCACTCACCATTCACCCCTTTATAAGGGAAAAGAAGTAACTAAGGAGATTGATGATGGACTGACATACATTGTTCCACGTCTGTGTATTTATTTGCTTGTTTCCTTGTGGTACCAAGGCCACACATGGTCCCCATCCATCACCTTCTAACGGAGGAGCTGTTCTTAATTCTCTACCTTCTACATCCGAAACTGGTGGGTAACTTTGGGTAACCTTGATGCATTCAATAAGAGATGACAGGCCCTACAGAGCTCTTTAATCTGGTTGCCATGAGAGAATCTTGCTTGGGGATTATTAAGAAAAGAATTTCAATTTCAATTAACTGGGATAATAAGAGCACTGAACCGGAGGTCACGCGGCCTGGGGTCCCTTCCGGCTTCTTGTGAAGTTTCTGTTGCAACTCATCTCATCTTCTTAGATGTGCCACACACTCAATGTCTCACTTGTAGACTTGAGCTTATGTGAGACTGTTGAGGTTTCCTCTAATGTTTTCAGTCAAGAGTTATGTATCGAGAGCCTATTATATGCCAAGCCCTAGGTTAGGCATGAAGGAAAACGCCGTCGCAATTGTTGATTGAATACAACAATCCAATCCCCTGCTGGGTAGAACAGTCTAGTGGTGGTGTCAGACATTAACAAATAATGACCAGCAAAACTATAATTATACTTTCGAGAATGCCTTTTCATTGTAAACCTTTCTATGATGTTTTGACTTATTCTTGACACCTGCTTTATCTGCACAAGTAAATGCAGTTTGGAGAAAAGGCATCTGCAAGGTGAGCCACACAAGCCTTAGCTGTTCCCAACTTATTCCTCAGGGTACAGGTTTAAGTTCTTGGCAAGAGAAAGAAAAGCGGGTTTAGCGACCAAGCTAAGGTCTGGAAACTTTAAAATTTGTATTACAAACTCTGTGTTTGCAGGAGTTAATGGATGAAGCCAGCCCAACGTTTCCTGGAAGAGAAACTTCAGGAAACCCACTTAAATATTAGTACCACTGAGTGTCATTGGTGAGAAGTAATGTGCATGTGTCTGTAGCTTTCCTCCCGGTGCCTGACAGCGTTTCCACAGGAAACAGAATTGCTCTGTCAGCGCTGTTACGATATGACCGTCAATATTGTCTTTAAAAATCAATCTTTGGCATCTGTATCGTTCCAACATTCATGTTCTATTTAGCAAATGTACAGAAAGTGGATGTCACAGATTCTCCCCAAGCTCACAATTCAAAGTTGTTAGTTTTTTTTTCTCCTATAATCTATGAATTTGGGGGGTGGGGGGAATCTACTCTCTCCTCTTCAGTAACCACGAAGCTTTATTTTCCTCACTCTCCTTAAGTTCCAAATTATCAGAAAAAAAATTTTCTTAAGAGTTTCCTTTCATCTTTTTCTCTTAATAGCTGGATTTGGAAGAAAATTGCTTATAGGTTTAATGTAAAATATCTTCTTATTAGGAGTTATGTTAAGTAAGCAAAGCTTCTTCTCACTTAAGGTTTACAAGAGGAGAAAAGCAGTAACAAAAGTGTGAGATAATTGTGAGTGTTACCAGCAGTCCAGCCAAATTCCTCCAGGGGCGTTTTGGTGCCCCTGTGGCTCCTGCCTGAACTGTTCTGCTTAGGAAGGATTCCTGAGGTGCCCAGACAACCCCCAGCATGTTGCTGTATTGATACATTGTGTTCAATGTGATAAACTAAGGACTCAGGCCTTTGCTTCCCAGTAGCCCAATTAACTGGAAAAAAGTATTGTTAGGTTGAGGGATATGTACCTAGTTTGCTTAAAACTTCATGCCCCCAGAGTGGATGCAACCATTTATCCACATCACTGGGCTAGTGTATCAAAAGCTGTGTAACTCTAATCAATGTAGAACGCCCCAATAACCAGCCTTTGTAGAAGGAGTTTTTTAAAGACATACAATTTAATAGTCATAGTGATTTTAGAACAACCCCATCTTAGATTTTTGTCTTACAGAAAAACATTAAAGTAGATCCAGTTCATAACCCTCGGTCACATCTGTCAGAAGTCCTTAAGCCATGCTTCGGTACCCGTATGCCTTTCAGGTGCTCTGTGTTCCTTAGAGAGCTAAAACTTTCTCTCCTGGTCCAATTTCTTGTCTTTCTTTCCTCTCACTACTTTTAGTGTGTGGATCATCTTAACTTCTTCCAAAGAGAAAAATATTCTGAAACTCTTTTCAGATTTAATAGACAGTAAAGTATAATTTCCTCCAGAATTGTAGTTCTCATCTCCTTGACAATTTGGTCTGTATTTAAAACAAAATAAAGGAAAAGGTTATCATTTAAACTTTTAAAGATTTATGGGAAGCATACTGTCTACTTGGAAAAATTGAAACCCCAGAAGCTGGAAAATCAGATGAACTGAGGAAGGTGTTTTCATACCTCTTATTTGTACTTTCCAAACCCCCTGGGGTTGCCAGCTTGGGTGGAACACCTCCTAACAAGCTCTGTGGTGAGAATTTTGACACTTCCACTTCTGGTTCCTATTGGAAATATCACAAAATAAGCCTTCTGTGCAATATTTCAGCAATTGTCATGCCAATTCAGGAATTACAGATAAGAAGAAGTTAGCCAAAAACTTCAGAACTTTAAAAGGCTTTAGTCTGAAAGTAATAGTCAAGTTGTAAATGTACTCCAAAATCCCTGAGTTGAAGATAAATATATCCGGAAAGAATGCTTTTAGCTGAAATTAACAGAAAACTGAACTAACCCAGGCTTTAACAGGAGACATTGGCTGTTTACTTAAAATCCAGATTAGGAGATAAACCATCCAGAGCTGGGCCAGCCACTCCTCAACACTGATGCTGTCGTTCTTTCCTCTCTATCGGCTTGAGCATCTGAAGCTTCTTCCAAGACTAACCATAAATTTGTTGTCTAATTCAGGACACTTCTGAGTGTGAAAGGGGGTGTTATCAATAATTACGGTGTGACAGCAGGATTCACCTGGGACTCTCTTAGGCAAACTAGTACCTATGGTTACATAAGTTTTTTCTCACGTCATTTGCCGCATTGCCCCAGAATGGCTGCAGCAGTTCCAAAGATTGGTCCTATCACCATATGCAAAGGCAAGAAGCAAGGGGAAGAGGACATAATAACAAGCTTGCTTCCCAGGCCT
This sequence comes from Neophocaena asiaeorientalis asiaeorientalis, assembly GCF_003031525.2. Taxonomy (NCBI): domain Eukaryota; kingdom Metazoa; phylum Chordata; class Mammalia; order Artiodactyla; family Phocoenidae; genus Neophocaena; species Neophocaena asiaeorientalis. Next base: position 5,355,502 of record NW_020173037.1, read on the forward strand.
GCTCCTTTATCAGAAAGAAGCTTTCTCAGAAGCCCTCAGTAGATATCTACTTACTTCTCATTGTCACCATTAGACATAGAGGTCGGAGCCCAGAGGGAGCCTCACCCAGAGGGTCCAGGAGAGGCCAGGGCGGGGATGCGCTTTCAGATGCACTGCTGTTTCTATGCGGTTTTAGCAAAAGGATTCACACTCCCAAACCCCATCCTGGTTGTATGTTGGATTCCTTCCGGTCAAGCGCCACTCATGAAGGTGCTATTTCACTGCACTAAGTTGTACCTAGAAGGCCGGCCTGTCTCTAACACAGTTCCGTGATGCCAAGCCCTTGCAAAGGGTGCAGAGGCAGCAAGTGACCACACAGCTCTCTCCTTAAAAGAACTAAAAACAGAAGAAGAACGGCAATATCAAAAGGAGAAGTTCTAAGCACCAGGCCCCAGGCCACATGTTGTGTGCTGGTATGTCCAGGGCCATAAAAACTGAGGGAGTGCCAGGGGCTGTGTGTGCTTCTTTCTCGGCATCTCTGTGCTCCTGGTGGCAGGGCTGGTGGTGCAGGTGTTACAGAACCACACAGGCAGTGCCTGCAAGCCTCTCTTCCCTGGTCCCCCGCACACTGGAGATTCCCTCAGTTCCGGAGATGGACCAGGCCCCCAGCAGTGCTGACCACAGCAGAGCAACGGCAGGAAGGGCATCTCCCATGGCGTGACGAGGATCTTGAGAAAAGTCGTGCCGGGGACCCGGTGGACAGACCTCTGCAGCCCATGTGAGAAAAAAGAGAGCTTCCAAGGTGGGTTGCTCCAGCAAAATGGGTGTCCTGGAGCCAGCGTGTGCCGATGTCCACAGCTCCAAACCCATCGCCGAGGATTTCTCAGAAGTGGAGAGCGTTGGTTGACTTCACGTTCTGTGAATCACTGCACGTAGCGCCCCATCCAATAGGGCAGCCAGCTGCTTTCCTAAATCTGCAGCAGAGGGACTTGGATTGCCCTGCTGCAAAATCCAGAAGGAAAGTACTGGACGCTGGGGTTGACAAAATTCATAGGCTTAGCCCAATAAGAAAATTAATAATTAATTTAAATGATCAGTTAATTAATTAAATGGAAGCCAAATTAAGAGGTTGTTAGATTTTCCAGTCTGGTTATAGCATTCTATGTTAAAATTATCAAATTCAAGTGTGACAATCTTATATTTTTAACTTATGATACTTAGCTCATTAACTAATAAAAAAATCTCAATAATAAAAATACTCAATAATAAAATGTTATAAGATGAGGTGCTACTTGCAGCAACATGGATGGACCTCGAGATTGTCATTCCGAGTGAAGTAAGTCAGACAGAGAAAGACAAATATCATATGATATCACTTATATGCAGAATCTAAAAAGAAATGATACAAATAAACTTATTTACAAAGCAGAAACAGACTCACAGACTTAGAGAGTGAACTGGTTACCAGGGGAGAAGGGGGAGGGGGGAGGGATAGTTAGGGAGTTTGGGATTGACACGTACACACTGCTATATTTAAAATGGATAACCAACAAGGACCTACTGTAGAGCACAGGGAACTCTGCTCAATATTATGTAACAACCTAAATGGGAAAAGAATTTGAAAAAGAATAAATACATGTGTATGTCTAACTGAATCACTTTGCTGTACACCTGAAACTAACACAACATTGTTAATCATCTATACTCCAATATAAAATAACAAGTTAAAAAAAATATGAGGTGCTGTGCTTATTCTGCAGGGAACAAAATATCTACTAGACATTTATTTAGGAATTGGGAACCCCACTCTGTACTTTACATGTTGTCTCATCTCATTATAACACTCACTATTCTTTAGGGTTTACTAGGTTCCAAACCCTGTACGAAAGTCTCTATATGTATTATTAATTCATTTAATTATTATAATAACCCAATAAGACTGTTAGTATCCTAATTTTTCAAAGTGGGCTCATGGGGCACAGAGAAGGTAAGTAACTTGCCCGAGGTCACACAGTAAGCTCTGAGCTAGGACATTCACAGGAATCTGGCTCCAGGGTGTGTTTGCTCCAACCACAGCTGCCTTCCAAAAAACCCCCGAGGAATTGTCCTCTGAGAAAGTGACAACCGTCAGACCTTCCCACCAAAAGGATGTGCTGCTTCCTTTGCCCACTTATTCTATTCCACACGTCTGAAGACCAGAGACAGCTTTTAGTAAATGTTGGCTGAGCAAATAAAGGTATAAGTATTATTATTTTAGTTTTACAGGAAAAGTGGGAGCTCTGAAGAGCTAAGTCAGGCAGAACCACTCAAGATGCAGTCTACTGTGTCTGCATCTAAAGCCCTGATGTTCGCCCGTCTCTCACTGTTGGCAACATGGGATCCATACCCGCGCTATGGATTCTCCCAGCATGCATTGTCATGCATGTGTTTGCGAGACATTCTCCTCAATTCACCTAAGAACTTCTTCAGGGGAAGGGGGTGGGTGTGGGGGGCGAGAATGAACGGGAGTGGGGAGTCATTTTATTCTCCTTGGCATCCCCAGCTGCCCACTCACTCTTTATAACAAACGAAGAACATGCAGCACATTTCGCTGGAGGTATTATAATAGAAATTCCATGTTTTTTTTTTACAGAAAGTAACCAAGAGGAGATCATTTTTATTCGATCACTGTTACTTTTGCTTGAGAAAAACATTAACAAGTGTCCCCTTCCAGAAATCTTGCAAATCTATTTGTGTAGTCACTGAGGTCCTGCAGCCATCTGTTACTCAGCTGTGAAAGTTGTTTATTCATACTTTTGCCCATTCATCTGTTTTGTGTTTCCTTTTGTCCATTTCTCACTTAAGATAAACAAAAAACTGTCAGTGTGTGACTGATGCCAAGACCCGAATCTGCCTCTGCCCAGAAGAAGGGTGTTTGTCAAGGGAGGGAGACCAGAGGGTGGAGGGAGGAAAACCCCCTCTTACTCTTCCAAGACAGAAGGTCATTTAAAATTTCTGATTATGTAGTCCTGCATGTCTGACCTTTGAAATGCCCCTTGGATTTCAAAAAACATGAGCAGTGTCAGATGGAACCATTCTAGTCATACAAACATTTCCAACACTATTACTACTTTTTGAATTGTTTAAAGAATTGCCGATTCTTTTACCTAGGCAAAACGGTTTCTTTCTCTAATTCAGAGAACAAGTTCATAGAAATGTACAGGTTTTCTAACAAAGGAAATACTATTCTCTTATCAACCCAGAAACACTGGGAAAGATATTATTAGTAATTCCTCACCACCTTTTCCTAATGATATTTTTGAATCAGTTTCCTCCAATTAAATGTTGTTAGTGACAGAATACCCAAACCAAATTGAGTTAATCAAAATGAAATTAATTATTCCACATACCTAAAAAGTCTAGAGGTAGGACTGAATTCAGGAAAGTCTTGATGAGAACTTAAGTAAAATTGCTATGTGCTGGTTTCTTCTGTCTTTCATGCTTGCTGCCCACTGTGCAGATCTCATTCTCATGTGCCTCATACATTAGCCAGATGGAGGAGAGAACTTCAGTGACAGTTTCCAGGTACTCTGCAGAGGGGAAGGATTATCTCTCTTAGTTCCAGAAGCCTCAGCAAATATCTGGCTATCGTTCATTAACTTTGATGGTGATACATCCATTCTCCAACCAACCACTGAGGCCAGAGGAAGCCAAGGCTCTGATTGACCAAGCCTGAATCACTCACAACTTCTGGAGCTCGAACTGGGGATGGAGAGGTGAGTCTACCTGCTAGAACACTAATAGACCCTCAGAAGAAAGTCTGGAGCTATTAATCCGAAAAGGGCAAACAGATAACCAACAGGAAAGATACAAATTGCTAACTGTGTAACAGTACCTGCATACTATGGAAAATTAATCATAGATTTTTGTGTGTGTGTGTGTGGTATGCGGGCCTCTCGCTGTTGTGGCCTCTCCCGTTGTGGAGCACAGGCTCCGGACGTGCAGGCTCAGCGGCCATGGCTCTAGGGCCCAGCTGTTCCGCGCTATGTGGGATCTTCCCGGACCGGGGCACGAACCCGCGTCCGCTGCATCGGCAGGCAGACTCTCAACCACTGCACCGCCAGGGAAGCCCATTCATAGATATTTTTAAGTGATAACGTTAAAATCAGAACAAAATGTATCCACAGGAAAAGAAGCTATCAACAAAGTGAAAAAACAACCTATGGAATGGGAAAAATATTTGCAAACCATTTTTATCATAAAGAGTTAATATCCAGAACATATGAAGAACTCTTGAAACAATAGCAAGAAAAAAAAAAAAAAGAAAAAAGAAAAATACCAACCCAAGTAGCTACCGAAAGAAATGGAATAGACATCTGTCAAAAGAAGATATACAAAAGACCAACAAGTACATGAAAAGATGCTCAATATCACTAGTTATTAGGGAAATGCAAATTAAAAACACAATGAGGTGTCAGCTCACACCTGTTAGAATGGCCATCATCAAAAAAGCGAAAGATAACAAACACTAGCATGGATGTAGAGGAGAGGGAACACTTGTGAACTGTTGGTGGGATTGTAAATTGGTGCAGCCACTATAGAAAACAGCATGAAGCATCCTCAAAAAATTAAAAATAGAGCTACCGTATGATCCAACGATTCTACTTCTGGGAATATAGACAAAGAAAATGAAAACACTAACTTGCAAAGATATCTGCACCCCCATGTTCATAGCAGCATTATTTGCAATAGCCAAGCCATGGAAACAACCTAAGTGTCCACCAATAGGTGAATGGATAAAGAAATTGTGGTATATATACACAATGGAATATTATTTAGTCATAAAAAATGGGGAAATCCTACGCTTTGTGAAAACATGGATGGACCTTGAAGGCATTATACTCAGTGAAATAAGTCACACAGAGAAAAACATACGGCATGATCTCACTATTTATTTATAAATTATTTATTTATTTATAAATTCGTACGTCAAAGTCCTAACCCCTGATACCTCAGAAGATGACTGTTTTGGAAATAGGACCTTTAAAGAGGTTAAATAATTAAACAAGGTCATGAGGGTGGGCCCTAATGCCACGTGACCAATGTCCTAATGAGAAGAGGGGATTAGGACCCAGACACACAGGAAAGAAAGACCATGTGAAGGCACAGGGAGAAGGCAACCATCTATGAGCTAAGCAGACGGGCTTGAAACAACCTTCTGACACCTTGACCTTGGACTTCCAGCCTCCAGAACTGTGAGAAAATAAATTTCTGTTATTTAAGCCTCCCAGTCTGTGGTTCTCTGTTACAGCAGCCCGACCAAACTAATACAGGGTCCAATCTCCCCACGTGAACATCTAAGACAAGAAAGAGAGCATGCTGCAGGGGGCCCCCAGGCTGGCTGCCTGCTGATGTCTCAGAGCTGAGTCCCTCCCTAGGAACTGTCCTAGGCTAATGGGACATGCCTCCTTCTTTAGGGGCAGCTCACACTGTGAGATATAGAGGTCTAGCCCCCAGCCTCATCTCACAGTTCCTCCTGGCATCAGCTTGACCTCTGTCACAACTGCATCACAGCTCAACAGCAGCTTCTACCCAATTCTGCTTTGCTCACTCCCTTCTCCCCTAGAAACACCATCCCAGTAAGCATACCCCAATACATGTAAAATAAAACACACAAGTCTCCATCTCAGGGTCTGTTTCCAGAGGAGCTCAGCCTGTGAAAAAGACTCTGCACATATGGACCAAAGCCATCCTTTTTTCCCAAAGTGCGGGTCCATCTACACCTGTTCAGAATTAAGGCCCCCATCTCATGCTGTGCCCTCCGTGGAACCCACCCAGTTGGAAGTAATCCAGCTTCCCCTGAACGGCCAGTGGTATCACTACCTCTTTTTCAAGATGTTTACCACTTCTACTTTATTTAGTGTCTATTTATGCATATGTCTTATTTCTTTCATCACAATGAATATTCTTTGAGGTCAGTGTCTGCCTGCTTCATTCGTATGTTTCCAAAGCCCTGGCACAATGCTTATTGTTATGAAAAGTGGGAAAAAATCTAAATCCGAAGCTGACCATCTCTCTTTTATATAACAAGTGGTTGCCTTTAATCATTTATCTAGCCACCGTCATGTTCATCCATTTACATTTTTTAAGAAGGCCACAGTTATATGAGAGAAGAAAGCCAGAATTGGCTTCTATTTATATTTATATTATAATTATAGTTAGGTTACAATAGCCAAGTAGGCCAAGCAGAATTCCATCATGTCAAGCCACCTGGTTGCTTTGCCAGATGAAAATAATAATGGCGATACAACTGCTGTGTATGGTAACAACTATCACCCAGGAAGTGTTCACTACTTCCTATGTAATATACTGTAATATCTGTGCCATAAGTACTATCAACCTCATCTTAAAAAAGAAGAAATTCATGGAAAGTAAACAACTTACCCATAATGATTCTATATATATATACATAGAGAGAGAGAGACAGAGAGAGAAAGAGAGAGAGAAATGATCACCACAGTAAGTCTAGTAAACATCTGTCACCATACATAGTTATAGATTTTTTTTCTTGCGATGGGAACTTTCAAATATACAATACAGTATTATTAACAAGCGTTGCCATGCTGTACATTAGATCCCCAGGACTTAATAATGCTTATTTTATAACTGCGAGTTTATGCCTTTTGACTCCCTTCTCTCATTTTACCCACCTCTGGCCACCACCAGTCTCTTCTCTGTGTCTATGAGCCTGGGGCTTGTTGCTTGTTTGTTTGTTTGTTTTACATTCCACGTGTAAGTGAGATCGTATGGCATTTCAGCACAGTGGTGCAAATGTTAGTCTGCTTGAAGCCCCATAAATCCCTTATGCTAGCCTCACTGTTTTCTTTCTTTTCTTTTTTTCCTGCTCTGCTTGGGTGAGTTTCTCTGCCTTGTCTTCAAGTTCACCGATCCTTTCTACTGCTCCATCCAGTCTGCTGAACCCCCTGCCCCTAACCCAGTGTACTGGCTTGTTCTAGGGTACTTTTAGTACTCTTCAGCTCTGTTACTTGTGTTTGGTACTTTCTTACATTTTCTATCTCTTTGTTGAAGTTCTTGCTGTGTTCATCAATTCTTCTCTCAAGTTTGTTGAGCATTTTTACGACCATTATTTTTGACTCTTTATCAGAAAAATTACTTATCTCCATTTTATTAAGGTTTTTCTGAGGTTTTTTCTTGTTCTTTCATTTGGAACATATTCTTCTATGTCTTCGTTTTGCTTGACTCTCTGCGCTGGTTTCTACGCATTAAATGAAATAACCACCTTGGCAGTCTTGAAGAGTTGGCCTCATGGAGGCCTCATGAGTCTTGTCATTCAACCGTGCCTTATCCTTTGACTGTCTCTCAAACCTCTGTATTGTCCAATCAGCCTATCTTGTTTTTAATAGCGCCCCGTAGTTGGGTGTGTCATAATCTGTCAGTGACACAATGGAGAGGATCTCAGTCAGCACCTAGATTCTGGCTGACTGGAAGCCAGACTGTCTAGCAGCAGCTTTTTTTTTTTTTTTTTTTTGCGGTATGCGGGCCTCTCACTGCCGTGGCCTCTCCCGTTGCGGAGCACAGGCTCCGGACGCGCAGGCTCAGCGCCCTTGGCCCATGGGCCCAGCCGCTCCGCGGCATGTGGGATCTTCCCGGACCGGGGCACGAACCCGTGTCCCCTGCATCGGCAGGCGGACTCTGAACCACTGCGCCACCAGGGAAGCCCCTAGCAGCAGCTTTTGAAGAATGCAAATATATACAGTCCTGCAGGACAGCAAGCATAAGTCTTGCTGGCCACCAGGGTCAGGCAATCTGGAGGTGTCCCCTGGCCAGCATCTGCAAAAGCTGGGGATCCAGACCAGTGTTTAAGCCCCTTGCTGGGAGTTACCGGCTGTAGTCAGGCAGACAGAGAGTGAAGAGGTGGCATCCCCCAAGAAAGCAGCCCCACTATTCTCAGATGTGCCAAATCTGAATGCTGCCCCTGAAGGTGAAGCTCCGGGACCAGGAAGTAGGCCTTCTGGAGAGGCTGCGGGAGTGTTTGAGTCTGCTGTCCATGCAGTGCCCTGGGGATGGCAGCCTGCCATTCATGGGACCTAGGACTGCAAGCCCCTCCCTTTGGGTACTGGAGTCAGGCGATCAAGGGGTATTCATTCCCTGGGTGGCAGCCTCAAAACCCGGTGCACCGGAGGTATAAACCAGGGCAGCGGATGTGCATAGAGGCCCCCGTCCGGGAGGTTCTGGTGCTCTGGAGAGCAGTAGAGGGAGGGTATGCGGGTGGTGCCCACGGGCTGGAGTGAGGCAGAGGGAGAGTGGGCAGATAGGGCCCTCCAGCCTCTCCCCCAGAAAGCAGCCCAGCCTCTGCCCCTCAGACCAACGCTTTAAAATCAGCAGATGAGTCTCTCTCACATAAAGTCTGGGTGCTTTTCCAAGAGCCGTTCCTCTGTTCCCACAGCCCGCAGGTCTCGTGGGCGCAAAGCCCTGGAACTTCAGATATTTGTGGGGTTGGTCTCTCAGGTGTGGAGCTGAAAAGTCTGAATGCCTGATGCGGGCCACAAAGCCTTCAGTTCTCAGGGAGAAGCTCCAGGTTCTGAGTTTCCTCCCAAATGTGGGTAGCTGTGCTGGCGATGGGGTGTACAGTGAGGTCGTGTCCCAGCCTCTCCTCCCCTCTTTGACGCGGTTTGCCTCTTGTTTGCTCGATGTGAAGCGGTCGCTCTGCCAGTTTTTAGTTTTTTTCCAGAGGAACGTGTTCCCTGTAAAACAGCTACAGATTCCATGTGTCTGTGGGAGGAGGTGGGTTCAGCATCTAAGTCGCCATCTTGAACTGGCACCTGGAGAAAAAGATTCTAAAAGGCGAAACAAATTTGGGGAACCCTGGGGAAAAGTCACACAGCTTTCCTCATTATAGTCTTTAACATCAAAGTGTGTCTTTTGAATCTCCAGGAAAGGGATACATTATTCAGCGTTTCCCACATTTGACTAAAGCATCCTGACATGTGTACCTGTGTGCATGCACACACATCCCCCGAGAGCATCTCTCGGGACTGGTGATCCAACTGTGGTAGGCAGAATGCCCCCCAACAATGCCCGTGCCTGTATCCCCACGGCAAAAGGACTTCGCAGGTGTGATTAAGTGAAGGACCTTGAGGATGCGGGGGGTGGATTGTTTGGGGTTGTCTGGGTGGGTTCAGTCAACTCACATGAGCACATGAAGCAGAACGCTGCCCCAGCCTGGAAGCAGAAGAGGAAGTCGGAGGGGGAAGTTAGAGAGATTCAAAGTAGGGGAAGGGTTTGATGCTCCATGGTTGGTTGCGAGATGTAGAGGGTCATCTGGAAGGAGAGGAACTAAGGTGGCCGCAGCTGACACCCAGCAAGGAAATGGGGTTCCGGTCCTACACAGAAGAAACTGGGTTCTGCCAACAACCCGGAGAAGCTTGCAAGTAGCTTATTCCCCAGAGCCGTCGGAAAGGGACTCAGCCCTGCCAACTATCAGCCTCGTGAAACTCTAAGCAGACAATGCCGCTGGGATGCTCCGTGTCAGACTTCTGACTTAACTGGGAGATAAGAGCTAGATGTTTGAAAATGTTATGTTGGGGGTAATTTGTTATGGCAGCAATAAAAGTTACTTTCCCTTCATCTCTCATCACTGCCTGCTTTTCCTCTGCACACCATTCACACTGCCCTGCCTGTGACTCCCTAGAAACAGATGTTCTCTCAAGTGCCTTGGGTTTGATCACTATGCCTGGAATGCTCTTTCCTTTATTTCTGTTCTTTCCAAGACGCAGCCTCTAATCCTCACCTCTTACCCCACACGCTCAGCAAGTCCTGACTGCTAAATCCATCAGGGCTCCATCTAAGCAACATCGGCTCCAGCACTGCCTGGTCTTCACATGGGAGCTTATGGTCCCCCATTTTCTGGTCCAGCTCTCCCAGGGGCCTTGAGAACAAGGGGGTGAACTTAATTAAACAAAGAGGCCATCAGGCTGAAGTGGCTCGAATGCTGTGGCAGCCTATGTAAGTAACTCAAAACCTAAGCCTGCACTGGCCTCAAGGTTACAAACTCAAAACCCAAGGACATCCAATCACAAGCAGCCCAGTAGGATTTTAGCTGTAACCAACCAGCCACTTCCTTACTCTGCTTCTGCCTTTTCTCTGTACGGTGTCGTCCCAGCTCCTGTTGGTGGCGGGCCCCTAAGCACTTCCTGTTTGTCGCTGCCTGATTCAAACGGATTCTTACTCAAACTGTTAAAAATTTGAATATGCCTCAGTTTATCTTTTAACAAAGGACGCTATCTCATTCATGTTTTCATCTCCACTATCGGGCTGGTATACAGAAGGTGATCAGTAAATGTGTACAACTGATGAATCTAGACAAACATAGCCAGTCAACGGCTTACATTGCAGGACTGAACTTCAAAAGAGATGAAGCCTGGAAACAGAGCTCTGGGGCCCCCTGAAGTGTGCAGACAGCACAGCCCGCCCAGCACAGAGGATGGGATAATACTTCGAAAAATATTTTCCCAAATATTTTCAATCCTTGCACCTTCTGTTGCCCTGAGGTTCCCTCCCCAATAACTAAAAGCCATTCATTTCTTCAGAGAGGGAAAGTACAGCCAAGAACAAAGGTGCCCTGACTTGGCTCTGAGTTTCTTATTAGGCTTCTTTTTTTTTTTCCTCCAATGAGGCAATAAACTTGAAATCTGGGCTCCAGAGAGAGAAAAAGGGATTTTCTAAATTCCAAAGGCTTTTCATATCAAGAGCAATGCTTTAAGTCTGAGCATATAGTTTTAACATAAACCACACTGTATCCAATAGAGACATGTTAGTAACTTGTTTAATGTCTAAATCCATGGATATAAAAGAAGGGAAGTTCAACCCACGGGTGGGGGGCCCCCAAACCCATGCTTTCTCCCACTAGAACACGTTGCATCAAAAGAATTTACTGCTTTTGAAAATACTGATTTCCCTGTAATTGGCCAGATACCAACGAGGCTTAATGACCTCTGGGCTTCCGTGACATAGAGCAGATTCTCACATAAATAGGTGGCTTTTCAGGTGACCTTTCAAGTGAGGGCCAATCCTTAGACTCCAGAAGGCTATGAAAATTTTGGTTTCCTTATTTAAAAATTGGTTTCAAATGTTATAACTGTCTCGGGACTTCCCTGGTGGGGCAGTGAAGAAGTCTCTGTGCTCCCAACGCAGGGGGCCTGGGTTCCATCCTCAGTCAGGGAACTAGATCCCACATGCATGCCACAACTGAGAGTTCACACGCCACAACTAAGGAGCCGGCGAGCCACAGCTAGGGAGCCCACCTGCCTCAACTAAAGGAGCCCAGGTGCTGCAACTAAGGAGCCGACGCAACCAAATAAATAAATATTTTTTAAAATGTTATAACTGTCTCATAGTTAAATTAAACCCTAATACTGAACCACTCTGAATAATTCAATCATCCATCCAACGAACTGGGAAAATTAGATTAGGCACGTGAATTGTTTGACTGAAGAGGAGCAACTTAGTCCAAAGCAAGAAATGTCTTATGTTATTACTCCTTCCTCCATAGAGAAAATGGAATTTGGGCATGGGAATACCATATGCATTGGTACCCTATATAGATATTTAAAGAATAAATATAGTATAAATATTTACATGGTGAAATATCCATGATCATTATGACAAAAGCAAGTTGAAAAGTAGTGTGTGAGGCATGATTCTGCTTCTATGTAAAGTTATTTCTCATTACATAGAATATCAGCAGAAAGTTTGGAAGTATATGCATACATGCCTGAAACAAGTGCTTAGCTGGTTATTTTAGGAAAGGGGGAAATGGAGAAAATAATTATATATATGTATGTGTATTAAATATATCACCAAACTGTTGAGTTTTTAACCATGAGCTATTGATACCCTACTTTTTGAATATAAATGCATGTCCTCCAGCCACATGTAAATCAAGGAAGTTAGAACACACCAAGACATGGAAACAACTTAAATGTCCATCAACAGATGAATGGATAAAGAAGATGTGGTATATATCTACAATGGAATACTACTCAGACATAAAAAAGAGTGAAATAATGCCATTTGCAGCAACATGGATGGACCTAGAGATTATCATACTAAGTGAAGTAAGTCAGAAAGAGAAAGACAAATGCCATATGATACCACTCATAAGTGGAGTCTAAAATATGGTACAAATGAACCTATCTACAAAACAGAAACAGACTCACAGACATAGAGAACAGACTTGTGGTTGCCAAGGGGGAGGGGGAGGGTTGGGGAGGGGTGGATTGGGAGTTTGGGATTAGCAGATGCAAACTATTATATACAGGATGGATAAACAACAGGGTCCTACTGTATAGCACAGGGAACTATATTCAATATCCTGTGATAAGGATAAACAACGAGGACCTACTATATAGGACAGGGAGCTATATTCAGTATCCTATGATAAACGATAGTAGAAAAGAATATGAAAAAGAATTTATATATATATGTATAACTGAATCATTTTGCTGTACAGCAGAAATTAACACAACATTGTAAATCAACTATACTTGAATAAAATAAAAAAATTTTTAAATGCATAACCTCAGCTTATGTACTAGCTGACTTCTAGGAGAAGCAAAGTCATGGTAAATATCTCCCGTAGTCTAGAGCTGCAGTCTCTGATTATTGCTTCTGTGGTCTCTCCCCAGGCCATCTCCAAGGCCACTCAGATCTCTAATCTTTCTTGTCAACGATACTCCAAGTTTCACGGGGAGGGGATCCTTGTGATTCCTGGGCTATGTCTTTGGTCTCAGCTCAGTGGGGCTCTGCTTACACCGGATCTCAGCAGACACCTTCCACGAAAATGAAAACCCAAAGTATGGCAGGAAGGCCTGGGTGACAGCTGTCCACAGGACCCCAGGACAGCCAGGGGGATGCAGACATGGACATGAGGGCTTGTTTCTGTCCGTCGTAGGTGTGCTCATGACCTCAGGGCAGGCTACTGGAACACAGGTGATGCAGACTGCAGCCAACAGGCTTGGAGACAAGGGGAGACAGCACACAGGCTGATGGAGGAGAGGGTAAGCGGTCCAGCAGGTGGTGGTGTTTTTTCCCCCTTTCAGGCAAGAACACCTGGAGGGTGTCCGAACTCAGTAAGGAAACTTCAGGAGGAAAGCAGAGAACCAGAAACTGCGCAGAAAGAGACTGCAGTAAAGAGAAACAGTCCCGGAAGAGCAGGGAGTACTTCCGGGCAGTGATACTCACAATCCACTAGGCGGCGCGAGCGGAGGTGGGCAGAGGGATGTCAGAGAGGAAAAGACGGGAGAACGCTAAGCTTCAGTCTTCTCGAAAGATGTGAATAGGGAGCTTGACAGCTCTAGAAACACACTTATCAATACTAACACGAAAAGCTATTTCAAATGATCTCCAGGAAGTCACAAATAAAATGATCAAAGGCAATCCAATATACGACCATAACATTCGGTTAACCTATTATGTCCTTAAAGACGTCGGTGCTGTCCCCTAATGGACATTATTCTCATGTTCTATATTTTCTATCCCAGAAAAATACTTTTCAGTGTATTGAAGGCAAGGGGGAGACCCGTAATAGTGCTTCCCTTTGTCCTGGCTGAAACTGCTTTCAATCTGCTCCCTGCTCTTGCGTGATTGATCTCAGAGATAAAGGGGCCATTTCGCCGTGACATCGGGAAGCATTCAGTGTGGTTATCTATTTGGGGTCACCTAAGAGTAGACAGAACCTGATGAAATGCGGTTTGACAGAGCACCTGAGCTTACCTGGGGGCCCCTGGCTGCAGACAGCAGAGGGGACCCACGTGGTCATAACACGGTTTGTCCGGAGAACTCTAGAGAGATGTCACACTTGTGAGTCATTTTCAAAGATGACGCATAAAACTACCCATCTATTCCAGGACTGTCAGAAAAGAGCTCCCTTACTTCTTCACCCAAACCATCTTCCTCTCTTCTCTGACAAGTCTCTAAAAAATGTGAAATCAAAAATATTACTTCAAACAGGTATATGTGTTGTTTTTAAATTTAGATTTATTTTTTATAAAGAAAACTACTTACAGCTCCTTGACCAGTCTCTGCAATCGATTCACCCACAATATTTCTGAAATTGGGCGTCTGAAAAGCTGCTGTGGGAAGAGCTCCCGGAACAGGGAAGGAATAGGCTAAATGGGAAAGAAACACGGGCAGGAAGGTGAAGAGGGGAAGGGTTTTGTGCCCATGAAGGCAGGCAGGACTAATGATAATTAAAAACCGGACATGGCAAACCTTGCCTTTGGTAACCCCACCTCCCTTTCTATCTCCCCCTCTCCTTTTCCTGGCACCTGCCTCTCAGGGTTCCATTCCCGTGATCTAGGCCAGTGGGCCTCAAACTGGGTCTGCTTGCCCAGCTTACGTGGGAATCAGACATTGTACACAAAATTTAAATTCCCTTTTTTCTTCCCTCCCTAAAGGTCAGCTTCTACTCTGAATTTTTATGGTATGATCGTATATGGATTTCTTTTTTTTTTTTTTTGAAATTTACTTTTTCGTTCAACATTTTGTCTTTGAGGGAAATATAGATCTATTTCATTCATTTTAACTGTCGTCTGAAAACGCATTGCATGAATATAAAACAGTATCTAACGATGGGTTACTATTCGTCTCCTTCATGAGAGATGCTTAGATTATTTCCCATTTCTCACTCTCATGAACAGTGCTACTATGAATATTCATTTTCCTGTTTCCTATGCACACATTTGAGGGTTTCTCCGGGATATGTACCTAGGAGTAGAGCAGCATAAGGATGTACATTTTCAGTTTTACTGGGTATTGCCAAATCGCTCCACAAGCATTTGGACCAATTTTCACTCCCTCCAGCATCATATGAGAATTCTATTCCCAGGCATCTTCTCATTCACTTGATATTGTCTTCCTTTTCATTTTTGTCCACCTGATGTGCGTGAAATGATAGCCTCTTGTTTTAAATTGCATTTCCCTGAGTCAGAAGGCGTCCTTCCCTGCTGCTTAACCTTAAAAATGCATTCATTTCTTTCAAAGATCTTTTTCCCCCATTGCTGCCCCGTCTTCACTCACTTCCCACAGTAATTTCCAGTGTCGCTGCTCCAGCAGTTGTCACTTTACACTCAAGTGCTTCTTGATCTGTCTGCCTCTCCCACTGCCCTGAGAACCTCCAGGATAACAGCTATATAACACTCATTCTCTCTAGATCCTGGCTGAAGCTCAGCGAATGTGTATGGAATTTAAATGCATACTAAATATTTTCCTTTGCTTTTACAGCTGTATGCAATTTTGATTATTTTCATTACTTATTTACAAGTTGCATCTGCTGTTTTCCCATATAATTTTTCTATTTTTTAAATAAAATAAGTTAACACCTCTTTTGCTATAATACCAAATTTTGTATGTCTGCTTATTGGAATTATCTTCTGCAATGGACATGGGCACTTAATATAAGGAAAGTAATGGGCCTTGAGAAGTCATCATTTAAGCGGAAATCAGTAACATATAAATGCATACTATGGTTAAAAAGAAAATGCAACTTTTCGGAATTGTAACACTACCTATTCAGCAGCCTATTTTCACAACTTGAATTATCTTAAGGTTAAATCGGAAATGGTATCTTTGAAATGCATGAATAGCAATAGTAGTTAATGCTCATCAAGAGTATACTGACCACAGTGCACTTCTTACGTGTTTTACATGCATTTCATCCTTACAACAACCTGGGATGTTAGTACCGTTGTCAGCACCATCCCAACGTCATACGTTGGGGATCGAGGCACACGGTGGTGAAGTAACTTGCCCAAGGCTATAGAGCTGGGATTTTTCACCCAGATGCCCCTTCTCCAGGAAGAGCTGAGTGGTGAGTGATGAACCAAGGCCACCATGGACATGGACCATAAAGGAGAGAAAACCCCTGTGCTGCTCTGACTTACCACACACCTGTCTTGTCTTTTGCTTGATTTTGATTATGATGGATTATACATAGTGATGCTCTATCTGCAGAGAAAAAAGTAGGTAGAAAGTGGTAAGGAATATTCATAAATTCAGGGGTTTGGAGAAAGACTGAGATATTTTAACAAAATCTTCCAGTGGTTTCTTCTGAATTGCATCCTGAGAACACCATGTGCCTTTATGGAATACATTTCAAGCTTAAAATCTACTTTCGAGCTACAACTGTTCTCTAATTTTTTTTTTTTTTTTTGCAGTACGCGGGCCTCTCACTGTTGTGGCCTCTTCTGTTGCGGAGCCCAGGCTCCAGACGTGCAGGCTCAGTGGCCATGGCTCACGGGCCCAGCCGCTCTATGGCATGTGGGATCCTCCCGGACCTGGGCACGAACCCGTGTCCTCTGCATCGGCAGGTGGACTCTCAACCACTGCGTCACCAGGGAAGCCCTGTTACAGGTTTTTAAAGTGACATAATCAGACCAAGATTTAAGGTCTGGAGTGAAAAGGGATGCACCAGAAAAGGAGAGATCAGACACTTTGAGATCACCTTGCCTACGGCAAAGGTACAAGATAAATACAATGAAATCATGATATAAACAAGTGGTATAGGAAGCATAGGAGGAAATGAACTTGAATATATAATAGTTAGAATTATGATGACTAAAAGACTTATGAGACACTAAGGAAAGGGGAGATTCTGAGGTCTGAGGCTCAAGTGACTCCATAACTATTGAAGCCATTAATTATAATACAGAATTTATAATTAGGACTACTTTGAAAGGAAAGGTTAAAGTTTGAAAACAATGTACAAATGTATGGTAAACAATAAAGCTGGAGATATGGATAAAGATTCACCAGCTTTGGGGTGGTAAGTACCACAGCCTGGGTGGCTTAAACAACAGAAATTTGTGTTGTCACAGGTCTGGAGGCTGGAAGTCCAAGGTCAAGGCATAGGGAGTGCCGGTTCTTTGTGAGGCCTCTGTCCTCAGCTTGTAGATGCCCCCCTTCTCTGTGTCCCCACGTGGCCTTTCCTCTGTGTGTCTATAAGGACACCGGTCATATTGGATTAGAGCCCCTCCCTTATAACCTCGTTTAACCTTAATTACCTTCTTTAAGGCCCTTTCTCCAAATAGAGGGACCTTGAGGGGTTAGCGCTTCAACATATGAATTTGGGGGAACACAACTCAGTCCATAAAAGGGTGCTAGTTGGTGCTTAAAAAATCGTGAAGCTGCCCAGACTATGATGGAGAACGAGCCCCGGGAACCTCCAACCTTTGAAAGCGGTGGGGGATAAAGCAGAGCCGGCCCTATAGAGTACCAGAACTAGAAGATTTGAGCAAGACCCTTACTGCTCTGTGCTCTGTGCCTCTGTTGCTTCCCCTATTAAAAAGAAAAAAAAAGAGGGCTTCCCTGGTGGCGCAGGGGTTGAGAGTCCACCTGCCAGACTCTCTGCACTCTGCACGAACACGGGTTCGTGCCCCGGTCTGGGAAGATCCCACATGCCGCGGAGCGGCTGGGCCCGTGAGCCATGGCTGCTGAGCCTGCGCGTCCACAGCCTGTGCTCCGCAACGGGAGAGGCCACAACAGTGAGAGGCCCGTGTACCGCAAAAAAAAAAAAAAAAAAAAGAAAGAAAGAAAAAAGTGCAATGATTGCCTTTGTTTATGAAGATTTTATAAAAATATCATGTTTTATTAGTCAGGGTCCAGCCAGGAGACAGAAACCACACAATGTTTCCAAACACACTGTTGAACCTAAAGAATGATTCGCAGAAGATTGGAGACAAGGATAGCTGGCTGCTGAGCATAAGGAGAATGTTGAGAACTTGGGTGCAGCAGATGTGAGGTTAACCCCAACTTGTGGGCTCAAGAAAGATCTTCCCCAGACCTCCCTGCCGGAACCCAGACCTGGTGTGGGCGGTATGGCTGTGACTCGCTGATGGCAGACAAGGCACTCGGGTGTCTCACTGTTGGGACTTGCTGGAAATCTCCTCTCTGGGAGGCGGGGGAGACATTCCACAGGGAGGTGCAGAGCCGAGGGACTCACCAGATGCTGGGGATACTGCTGTCCACTGAGCACTGCTGTATTAGTGCAACACGGTTCTCTGGGCAACTCGGTCCTGCCAGGCCCCAGGCAGGCGTCTGGGATAAAGATCAGGCGCTGATGTGTAGAAAGTACCCTGTAACTGTTAGTTATTTACTACTATCACCACTATGACTACTGCTGGCACTCCTACAGCTACTGTTGCACAGTGTTTAAGAGCTAGCCCTCCAGACACAGGCAGTCCTGGGTTCACACCCATCTGCCACTCATCAGCTGTGGGATATTGGTCACATGACTTAACCACCTCAAGCCTCAGTTTTATCATCTGTGAAATGGACATGATAATAGCATTCACCTTTAGGATTTGTGGTGAGCACAGATAGGAACATAAAGGTACACTGCCTTACACGGTACATAGTAATGGATCTTACAAGTGGATTTGCAAATTTTTATTTTCTGTAAATAGTAGACCACTTTCCTTCTACTGAATGGTCTTTGGCAATTCGTATAAAATTGAAGGATAGAATATAGTGAGACAGTAATAAATAAGTTGAGTGCATAAAAGCCCAGTGGCTTTTAACGTGGTTAATCCCCCTTATTTCTTGGGGGTTTCATGGGTCTGAATTTACAAGATAAATTTTAACCTGATGCCTCACTTATTCAGTGTATACAGTGGATAAGAGTTCTAATTCAATTCAGAATTTCTGAGATGGTGAATTTGTCAGGTACCTTATAAACCAATAGCAAATGTATTGATCATCGTGCCCTCCAGACCCGCATCAAATTCCATTATAGAAGCTTCCGCTGCTCCATGTGGGAGAACTGAAAAGACTGAATCACCAAGTCACGCTAAAGAAACTGCCTCTACTCTGTAGCCTTAGTGATTATATTTTCAATTACCACTTATTTTCAGGCACATCATGAAATGTGAGGATTGAAGGACCTGGTAAATGCATCCAGTTCACTACTTCTTGGTTGATCCGTTATAGATCTCTACTACACCTGCTAATCTCAGCTCTGCTCAAGAGAGAGCAGACAAGTCCAAAAGCAGAAACTTGTCATTATCAAAAACATGTGATGACCTAGAAGGGTGGGATGCGGAGGGTGGGAGGGGGGCCCAAGAGGGAGGGGATATAGGGATACATAGAGCTGATTCACTTTGTTGTACAGCAGAAACTAACACAACATTGTAAAGCAATTATAATCTAATAAAGATGAAAAAAACAAAAGAACAATGAGTTTGGGCGAATCCCATGACTAGTCACAGAGGCTGTCTTCTTCCAGGGGACAGTCCAGCACTTTTGATGACGGTGTTAAATTGGTCAAACTCAGTTGCTGTTCTCTAGCTTAGTGATGAAACTAACATATTTCAGAATCACAACATATTATTACCTAGAGACAGCAGTTCATAGAATTCCTCATTCCCTTGTTTTAATTTTTTTCTCTGTTTTTAGTACTCATAAATTATTGATTTCAATATAAATGAGAGTTCATCTGACCTATCCAAATATCTGGAAAGCTTTTTTACAAAGGGAAATAAGTCCCTATGTTTCTCTTTTTTCTTGTAATTGCTATAGTCACCACTTTCATATTTGCAGGTGGTTATTTGAAAACAAATAACAATCTCCAGTTTGTTAAATATTCATCCAAACAAGGTTTAAAATTGTTGGCAGAATAATGATTACTCAGAAAATTAGAGTCCATGGCAGAACACTTATTAAAAGTCCATAGAGAAATAAGATAAAGAATTATAATGATTTGTCATAACTGTAGAATTAAAATGGGCACCCCTCGCTTCTCAATGTGGTATAGTGGTAGCTATACCACATTGTCCATTGGTATTGTCCAATGGTATTGTCCATTATTGGACAATTGTCCAATTGTCCATTGTCCAATGGTATTGTCCATTATTGGACAATAATGGAAGAAGAAAAATGCTTTTTATTTTCCTGTAGGAACAATGTTGATATTAGGTATTGTGTTATTTAATCAAGAATCTAATATGAAATAAATCACATACAACAAATTGTCCTTTCTAAAAGTGTATATATGACTCAACATCTATAATAATTCATATATTACTATAATTCCAGGTCTACAAAATATGTATAACTATTTCTTCATTTCCATTATACACTGTATTTCAGTATCCTAAAAAGTATGTAAAGAGTTTTTAAAATACGCAACTTTACTGTTTCATACTTTGAGATAAACTAATAAATGTTCTCCTGGCATATTAAAGATAGCTGTAAACTCGTTGATCAGCCTTCCTTTGAGAGGTGGGGCAGTTTTCCTTCCCCTTGAATCTGGGCTGGCCTGTGACTGCTTTGTTATAGCCAGTACAGAGGAAATGATGCTATGCTAGTTTAGGACTCACCCTTTAAAAGGACTAACAGCTTCTACCTCTATCTCTTGGAAATTGAGCTGCCTTGTAAGAAGACTGACTACCCGCAGCAGAAACCACATGGTAAATCCTGAGAATATTCAGAGAAGGAGAGAAGTTCAGTGAGCCCAGCCTTCCAGCCAACTCCAGCAGGGCGGGTACGCATGAGAGTAGAGATATCGTGGAGTCTCTAGCAACCTGTGCAGTCCAATATGGCAGCCACACATGGCTACTGGGCCCTCAAAGCCCAAACTGAGATGTGCCGTAAGAGGGAAATGCACATTGGATTTCAAAAAACACACCAAAAATATCTCATTAAAATTCATATATTGATTATACGTTTAAATGATAATATTTTAGATGTATTGGGTGAGAATAAAATATGCTATTAAAGTCAATTCTACTTAGTTAAACTTTTTAAATGTGGCTATTAGAAAATTTAAAACTCTATGCGTATATGTGATTGAACAGCACTGCTTGAAGTTGCCCCAAACATCAGCTTACAACTGCTGGGTGACCCCAGGCGATGTCACATGAAGCAGAAGACGCAGCCAGCTGAGCTATTTCTGAATTCTTAACCCACAAAATGTATGACATATAATACAGTAGTTGTTGTATTAAGCTACTAAATTTTAGAGTAGTTTGTTCCATAGCAATAGGTAACTGGAGTTATCCATAAAAAATATTAAGTAACTGATAGCTATTATACTCAATCTTTTAGAATTCAGAAGGAAGAAATGTGGTTGATTCAAGTGTCATTTTCACCATTATTTTCCATGCATTTTAACCTAATGCCTTACTTTTGCTTTGAATTATTTGTAACAAGTATGGAGCCTCATATTTATTGAATGTTTTATGATTTTCTCCTTGAAAAAACAGCTCACATCTCCCTTTTGTTAACTACTAAAGAGATCATGTAGGTAGAGAAATAAAGTGCAGAAAATGAAAAACAATATTTTAATTAAACATCTTCAAATGAACAAAGCAGGGGATCTCACTGCTTTATTAGTTCCATTATCCATGTTAGTACTTACAGTTATGAACTGAAATATCAGAAAAATCATTGTTCAGGATTCTTAAGCCAGGAAGCCTTAGATTTAGAGATCAGTTATACTATTTTATAGCGAGTCACGTAGCTCCTATATGAACCTCAGTTTTCTCAACTATACAATAAGAATGATAACACTAATTACCTACTGGGATTATTGTGACGATTATAAATGCGCTAATGTGTGTAAAGCACTTATCTCAGGGTCTGGCACAAAGTAACACTCCAAATGTGGGGCTTCTAGTAATGATAATGTAAAAATTATATACAAATAAAATATTACATATTGGGGTATGGTGTAACTACGATAACTCCAGGTATTATGAAAATGTCATCAACTCGATTACCTCTTATTTATCTCTTAAGTAAACAGGTGAGCATCAGGCCTGATTCCCACAGTGATCAATAGATGTCTAGCAATGAAGAGTCATCAGACCTCTTGGAAACAGGAAGCAGAGCATTCCAGGGGGCTGTGAAGATTAAGTTACTTACCCGTGGAGATCTCGTGCGCGCGTGCTTCTGTCTCTCTCTCTCTCTCTCTCTCTCTCTCTCTCTCTCTCTCTCTCAAAACCCAGATGTTTGGAATCTCACCAACATCATCGAAGACCTTCTGGACTGGAAACAAAATGAGTGTAGAGAAAGAGGAAGCAGTTTTAGTGAAAGCACCACGGGGAACAAACCAATAAAAAAGCAGGAAACTCAGCACAAGCCTGATTTATGTCGCTGCATTTTTCTAGCTCTCAGCTATTCCCCCAACACACACACACACACACACCAGCACCTCCTGCCTTGAGCTTTCTTTCCTGCTCTCACTCTCACTTTTCTTTTTGAAGTGGAGCATTTGGTAAAACCCTCTTTTTATGTCATTCTCCCCCCCATCTCTCGGGAAGAGCCTCAGAAGGTGTGTTAGAAGGAGTGCGCTGAGGGCTCGTAGACGTGAATCATGAAGTACTGTCCCCTCATCATTTCCTTGATATTCCCTTTCTCTGTTTAACAGTCAAGAAAACATGGATTTAGCCACTATTGTAGTTTTTGTTTCTAGACAGGAAAAAAAGAAAGAAAGAGAGATAGAGAGAGGGAGGGAAGGAAGAAAATCAGCCTATAAACATAAACATTATGGTGACCTTCCCTTTTTCACAGCTGGGGGCCTTCAGAGCGTTTTTGTTTTGCTTTGCTTCGTTTCTGTCAAGAGGCAAATCCATGTAGAAGTGATGGTGGGAAAACAAGAGAAGCAAGTTGAGAATGGATGCTTTGGGACATGAAAGCACAGGCAAGTTGGTAGACAAAAGCAGGTTTTGATTAGAAACAGAAGAATTTTTCTAAGAAATTACTTCCTCATTGTAGTTTCCTGTCAATCCCAAAGTAAACCAAAGGGTGTGCTGAAAACTGCCTTTTGAAAAGAAAGAACAGATTGTTCACATCGCATCTTTTCCCAAAGCAGATTATTGAAGGCTGCACATGGGCCATCGGTGGCGGCCACCCCTCCACCCTCCCAGGGCCTGGGTACAAGGAGCACATACATCAGTCAGCAACTTCCATGGGTGCCTGCGTGTCCTGGTGCTGTGTGATGACAGCTGATGTCAGCAGCGTCAGCGTCTGTCCCCAAAGAGCATCTGATTCCATCAGCAGTGAACACGGGACAGTGGAACCATCAACACAAGTTAACTCACGTTAACAAGGACACTGCGATGCCACAAAGCCATACACGCAAAGTGAGTACAAAGGACTCACTCCAATAAGCTCTCACTGTAGAATGTGGCCAAGAAGGATCTCGTGGAAGAGGGGACATTTTTTAAGTTTTAAAAAAAATACTGAAAAGTAAATCTCTGTGGGCAGCTGTTCAGCTCCACAGACCTAAAATCTGTGCTTTTTAAAGGAAACTATGGAGGAGGAAACCAAATCTGAGGGTCACAGCTAACTAGCTTTGCATCATGTGTTCGGTTGCCCCTTGAGATTTTAGTTACGTCACCACAAAACTACAACGGTAAATTCTAATAATTACTATCGTTAAAGTATTTGTTTTCTTTTTTAGATAAGGTCTGGTCAGAGATGCACAGGACCTGAGAGTTCTTCCAACCCTGTGTCAGGAGAAGCACTTTCCAATTTATGGAAAATAAAATGAATAACTCAATTAATCGTCTGCCTAACTGGACTCTGAGTAAATAATGGGTTCTTAACAGAATTATTGAATAAATGGCTAATGCGAATGCATTTATGTTATAGGAGCTACTGCACTCTACTGAAGACAGGATGTGTTTTTCTCTGGAAGGTATGACCATTTCTCCCTCAATGAGAAATGCTCTGCTTCCAGGTTCTG
The DNA here is from genome assembly GCF_003031525.2 of Neophocaena asiaeorientalis asiaeorientalis. NCBI lineage: Eukaryota > Metazoa > Chordata > Mammalia > Artiodactyla > Phocoenidae > Neophocaena > Neophocaena asiaeorientalis. The sequence continues at coordinate 5,379,224 of NW_020173037.1, forward strand.
GGAAGAAAGCAGCATCAGTTGGGATCTCCTAAGTGCTAAGAGCTCAGCTTCTGAGATTCACTCTACAAACCCAACGCAAAGTAATAGAGATAAAATGCACAGCCACTTGAAGAGGAAGACTGGCCACGTACAATGTGAATTTCCCGTATGTTTCTTATTGTGTTTCTGGTCAAAAAAGGCTGAAATCCACTTGCCTGATAGTGTGAACATATTTAAGCCAAATGTCATCATTTGGGTCTTGGGAATGGTTGCCCAGAAATAGAATTCTGGAAAGGAAGAGTGTCATGGATGAACCGTGGTGGGGCTCAGGGTCAAGGGGGCCCTGACCTAAGGATTTAGTCTGTCTGGTCTGAGTAGGAGGCTTACCCATAGCGTAACAGTCATTTTGTAAAAACCTGATGCCAGCTACTATTCAAATCACATGAGCCCTCCTGCACTGATCCAGGCCCACTGGTCATATTTCTGGTTAAACTTTGGGGTCCCCTCGAGTCCACATACCGCTGGAGAAGGTGCTGAGCGGAGAAACCAACCATCCAATCTCCCTGGTAATTAGCTTCACCTTCTCATGAGCTGGGGATGTGAATTGTTTGATTGATGTGAATCTGTTTGGCGAAGTGGATCCCCCATCTGCGCCGACAAAAATCGCTCAGCAAAACTGAACATCACACCCCAGGGAACCCACACCTGGGTTCCCCAGGGCACACAGCACCTGGTGTGACTTATTGGTGGGCAGGGAACATCCTCTTGGATTCAAACAGGTCCACACTTACAAGCCAAATTAAAACACAAATTAAGACAATAGTTAATCATTCAAAAATTTTTATTGACATGGAGCTACTGGGACCAGCCTACTGTAGGTGAAAAGCAAGAACCTTAGCTGTTAGACTGCCTGGAAAATGTGCCTCAGTTTCTTTATCTCTAAAATGGGGTTCCACAAAGTGTTGAGCTAATTGGACTGAGAGGATAAATGATATTTTTTAGTAAATTTTTATTGATTATCTTCATCCAGTTCCCCCTCCTCCACCTCCCACCTATGGTAACCACAAATCTGATCTCTTTTTCTGTGACTTTGTTTTTTTGTTTGTTTTCAAGCTATAATTGACCTACAACACTATGTGAGTTCCTGGTGCACTACAGAGTGATTCCCTATTTCCACGCATTACAAAATGACCACCATGATAAGTCTAGTTACCATCCGTCACCATACAAAATTATTACATAATTGTTGACTCTATTCCCCACACTGTACATTTTTACCCATGACTCATTTTTCTTGTAGCTAGAAGTTTGTACCTCTTTATCTCCCTCTCCTTTTTTTCTCATACACCCACCCCATGCCCCTCTGGCAACCACCTGTTTTCTCTTTGTATCTATGACTCTGTTTCTGTTTAGTTATATTTGTTCATTTGTTTTGTTTTTAGATTCCACATATAAGTGAATTCATATTTTCTTTCTCTGTCTGACTTGCTTAACTTAGCAAAATACCTTCTAGGTCCATCCATGTTGTTGCAAATTAAAAGAACTCATTTTTTATGGTTGAGTAATATTCCAGTGTGTACATGTCTGTGTGTGTATATATATCATATCTTCTTTATCCATTCATCTATTGATGGTCACTTAGATTGTGCCCATATCTTGGTTATGTAAGTAATCCTGCAATGAACATAGGGTGCATGTATGTTTTCAAATTAGTGTTTTGTTTTCTTTAGATAAATAAATAATAAATGATTTACTCTCTATAAAGTACCTAGAATAATAAGCATTATGTAAATGTTTTCCATTATCATTGTTTTCCTTTAGTCAATTTTAGAAGAGAAAGTAACTTATAAATAAAAGGATTTAAAGAAAATTTTATGGGATAGATGATTCAGAGACAGTGTTGATTTAAATTCCTGAAAAAAACAGAATAAGGAGGAAAAAAAACAACAAAGAGCTAAGTTGCTGAAGTATTCTACTGTCTTTGGAATTCTAAAATCCATTTCAAGAATAATTCACCAAAATCTGCGACAGGTAAAGGAGCACATACTTAATAATAAGTTTGCCAAAATACAGGTTTCTCGGGTTAGTTGTTTAATTATATATTAATTTCAAACCTATTAATTTCAAATATATTTAAGATTTAAGGTATTAGTACCTTTTCATAAAAATCAGACTTATTTTTCGAGTAGCAGCAGTAACAGCCAGAAAAATAAAATAAAAGGACTCATAAAACAGGGGTCAACCAAATTTTATCAGGAAAAATCCCAGCGTACCACACAGTGGAGGGAGAACTCAAACGCTTTGCATCCACCTCCCATAACACCTACCGGCATGTGTTTAGGAATATTGGATAATTGGGGATGTAGGTACAGTCAACTTTAAAAACAACAAGTGAAAGAAGTAGACTTTCTTTGAAACTGTTACCCATTCTTCACTGCCGACAACCATTTTTTGTTGCACAGAAGTCTGGGTCCTGCCCCAGAGTGTAAATAAATAATGATAAAGTGGGGGCTTCCCTGGTGGCGCAGTGGTTAGGAATCCGCCTGCCAATGCAGGGACACGGGTTCAAGCCTTGGTCCGGGAAGATCCCACATACCATGGAGCAACTAAGTCTGTGCGCCACAACTACTGAGCCTGCGTGCCACAACTACTGAAGCCCACGTGCCTAGAGCGCGTGCTCCGCAACAAGAGAAGCCACCGCAATGAGAAGCCTGCGCACCACAACGAAGAGTAGCCCCCGCTCGCCGCAACTAGAGAAAGCCGGCGCGCAGCAACGAAGACCCAGTGCAGCCACAAATAAAAAAAGAAAGAAAGAAAGAATAAATTAATTATTTTTTTTTTAAAAAGAAAGGATCCTATCTCATGACTGGACTATAAGAAATATGACTAGAATCTTTCTTTTTATACAATCCTAGAATTCTTAACCAGTGAACCTGGGACTTCCCTGGTGACGCAGTAGTTAGGAATCCAGCTGCCAGTGCAGGGGACATGGGTTTGATCCCTGGTCTGGGAGGATCCCACACGCTGCGGAGCAACTAAGCCCATGCGCCACAACTACTGAGCCCACGAGCCACAGCTACTGAAGCCCGCGTGCCTAGAGCCCGTGCTCCTCAACAAGAGAAGCCACTGCAATGAGAAGGCCGCGCACAGCAACAAAGACCCAACTCAGCCAAAAATAGAATTAATTAATTAAAAAAAATAAAGTTCACAGGTCTAAATATAGTAACTTCATTTCATAATAAAAGAAGAGAGAAATTTTTCATCTTAAATTATTTTTCTTTGTGAACTTTATATTAATTTAGGGTTTAGGCCAACAATATATCCAATTGTAGTTTTTCGTGTTTCTGTAAACGACAACATTCAGCCCCGTAATATATTGTAAATATCTGAGCATCATTCAGGGGATGGGGAAAAACGCTTTTTACCATAACTACAGAAGACAGTTAGGTGTCCCTGAAACCACAAAAGTTCTCTATTAAAAGCTGTCACCATGTGGCAATGAGTCTTAACAATCAATGCATCCCTACTGCACCCTCTTATCGGGTTGACCCGCTCTCTGATTTGTCTGGGGAGGTCTCCTTGTGACCTGGGAGATTTTCCCTCTACATGTTAATCTCTCTCTAGCCCACATTTCCTGCTTTCACTAGTGCAGTCAGAATTGCCTGGGAAAAACTGGCAAACCACTCATCTGCTGCTTAGAGAACATCTCCCCACTACATAGGTGCTGGAAGGGGGGCACTCAGGTGAGGTCGCAAGTGCTCCTGGGAACATCCTCACCTTGCTATTTCAACCTGGGAAGCCTTGAGCATAAACCTCGGCACAGCACCAGATACGCAGGAAAAGGCTGAGAAGCCACAGCGCCAAACAAGCGTGAGGTCATCCTCACAACATTTTTTCTACGAGAGGAAGTACCTCTTTTCCTTTCTTTAAACTCGCTGTGCAAAAAGTGCTATTATCTACTGCACTTTACTATGTGTTTTTAACCACACGCACAAAAGTATGTCCCATATCTAAATATACATCCTGCCCAAACACACAAGAAATTGAGCTAAAATTTCTTCTTAGAAAATTACAGACTCTGGCTTTGTATGACTACGTCTGGGGAGATCATACTGCCATCTCACAGGGCAGCTTTCTGCCCTTTGCGTGCCAACATATGGGGTGGTATGTGTTATGCGTCCAGGAGGAAATCCTTTGATGCTGTAAATACTAATCTCCATGCGCTGGCGTCAGCGCTGCTCTTCTGGCCTTGGTAGAACCCGTGCCGTATGGAGTGTTTCTCCCCTGGGTTCTGAGCACAGGGGTATGTTTGTGACAAGGGGAAACGGTAGCAGGCATTGCAGGGTGATGACAAAGTCACAGAGGCATAGGGTTTTGAAAGAGGTGATGACAGATGGTTCTCTAAAGGACCCTGAAGGAAACAAAAGATATCCATATCTCCCGGCTCCCTGAAGCCTTCCCCTGAGGGTCTTTGTAAACACCTATCTTTCTCCCTCCTTCATTACCCACTTTTAATCTGACATCATTCTTTTGCCAATTTCCTTTTTTAGGAAAAGGAAACAATTGCACTGTTCAATACAGTAACCACCGGCTCCATGTGGCTATTTCAATTTCAACGAAAATCAAATAAAATTTAAGTTCACCTCCATCATGCTAACCATATTTCAAGTGTTTAATAGCCACATGTGGCCAGTAGCTACTGTATGGGACAGGAGAAATTAATGCTATTGTGGAATATGACTCTGCATTCCCACAATTTCATTCATAATCCACACCGGAAACTGGAATCATTGGACCTGGCGTCTTATAATGGCATTCTTGCTCTTCAGCTTATAGCCTCTGTCTTTATTTCCACTCACATCCCCCGTTGACTAATCCAGTCCAGACACATTTTCTTTAAGTTTTGAATTGTCAGTATTCAAAGCATTTCCTTTTTCAACATACTGCAGTGTCCCTCAAGACCAAGTTCTTAGGCAATGGTTCAAACAGCTTTACCTGTTGCTTCAAAGACCATGTATTGAGCCAGATAACTCAAGAATTCAAGAGATGCTTTTATGCCAAAAAGAGTGATCATAGTGATTCATTATTTAATGAAGGACCTACTACCTTTATATTCTCCATCATCAAATTATTTAAGACTAATATCCCTTTAATTTCCCTTGAGAAGTGATGAAGCTTTTGGAGCACGGCCATTCCAGAAAGGAGCAAATATCACATGAATAACAGCCAGGGTTTGTTGAATACAAAAGAGAGGTCAGGCATTGGGTAAGCACTAAGCGTGCCATCAGATTATCTCATTTAAATCCACAGCAATCTTTTGATGTAGGCATTACCTCCACTTGACAGTTTAAGAAACGAATACACAGATGCTTTAGGTAACATGCTCAAAAATAACAGCATGAAATGACAAGATTTGAACCCTCTTTCTCACTCCAGAGCCCAAGTCCTTAAGTTCTATGCACTTTTCCTGCTTCAATAGAGTATTCTTTGGCCAATCTAGCTATTTCACATACTGTCTCCTTTGATTGTCCCAGCCATCTGGAGAACTAGTCTGGGCCTCATATTAGTGCCTGACACACAGTGTCTGCTGAATAAAAGTGTATTCATGTTATTTTTTCCAACTTGCAAATGAAGAAACTGAAACGCAAAGAAGTGCAAGGCCCAGAGAAGCATAGGGATTAACTGGTGGTGTTGACATTGAACGTCAGTAAATCTCTGCACCTCACTATGCTAACACTGTGGTCATTATTCTCAAAAATAAATCAATGAATATATAAAACAAGAGGTGCTATCTCAGGAACGTTCTCCTAAAGTCACCAGGGTTTCTAGTTCTAGAGAAGACGGTAAGCTTGCAGGAGCTGCTGACTTCTTCTGAACCCAGTCAGGAGAGAACACAGAAGTGAGGGGCTTAATTCATCTCTGAACATAACATAAAGCCATGAGGAGTGCTTTGAGAGAGAATTTTATTCCTGTTTGGAAGACAAACAGTAGCTTAGAGACCCCGTTGTCCAAGGCAGGAGACAGGCTGGGAAGGGCCACTCCAGCTGCGCCCTTTCCTCTTTTGCTCCCTTTTTCCACACATAAGGGTGGCCACGGTCTGCCCAGTGCCTTCTGTGGAAAAGGAGAGCCATACACTGCCCCGTGCCAGCAGGAGACAAGGTCCTGGGGCCGGCACAGGGCAAGAGCTGCATGAGCGATGGTCACCTCTGGGGAACCTCTCTTCTCTCCATCTCCCTAACCGCACCCTGTGGATTAAGAAATTATCAGAGGATGGCATCATGCAGAAGAACAGGACATGGCAGAGCTACAGGGGTTTCTCTAGGAGGAAGGCTCTTCAGAGGAGGAAGAGAGGAAATGCAGATTTGTGGAGTTTATATTGCAGGTCTGGGGCACCTCTGTCCTGAGACCCCACGCTCACCCCAAATCCAAACCTCCTAGGAGAAAGAGCAAACTGGGATTTCAGATTTTTTCCCTGTTCCCAGACCCATATCACCAGCCCCAGGTAACAGAGAATTCCAAGGGGAATAAGAACTCAAAGGGGAAAAAAGTAATAATAATTGAGAAGCGTCAGCACTTTGAAGAGCAAGAAAGTAAACCTAACAAGGGTCACAGAATGAATTGACAGAGGCTGGAACAGGAATTTCACGTTAAGTACAGATAAATATCTTCAGGGATCTAAGAAGAACACTGGAAACATAAGGCCAGTGCTTGAAGTAACAGAATGTTTAGTTCGGGTTATTGATGAGAAAACGGTAACTGCTGAAATAAAGAACACAATCCACAGGTTGAATGATAGACTATACAGAGAAAGCAACATGTTTCCATGCTGGGGGGTACAGCTGAGGGAGTCTCAGTCATCAGAAAAGGATAATGTGATAGAAAGTATGAGGGAAACCTCAAGAGATAAGGATAGAGGGACAAGTGTGAGTACGGACCTAACAGGAGTCCCAGAAGAAAAGAATTAACAAGTCAGGTGGGTGGGGGACAGGGGATACATGAGAAAACATTTCCTTAAAATTTTCCAGATTCAAACAAAGAATGCTGAATAGCGGAGATAAGAAAGCCTCAACTGCCAGATCCATTAGGGTAATGTTCAGTGAAACCAGTGAACGAGACCATTCTAAAATCTTCTGGAAAGGAATAGGAGAGCGCTTCAAAGAGACACCGGACTTCACAACAGTAACAGTGGATGGAAGAAAGCAACGGAGTAATAGTTTCAAAGCACAAAAGACAAAGAGCTAAACTCTTATCTAAAGTGAGGACAAAATGGAGATATTATCGTGCATACTAAGCCTGCAGAGTTGATCATACAAAGGCTCTCGGGGGACTCTTGACAGAGCTCTTCAGAAAGAACAGGAAGCAGGTGCAAAAAACTATGAGTGACTAGAAGCTCAATAATGTCACTATTATCTAAGTTAGAAATGGCTAACATATATGTCTCTAAAAGTATTTTTATGTGACAAGTATGGGGGAGACACTAGGAGAAAGATACTAACCAAGAGCTCCCTTGAGAGGAAGACTTGGTTATTGAAAAGCTTTAGAAAATGTCAAGAAATGTCAAGAAAAATAAACAAAAGTTTGGTAATTGGGAAATTGCCATGGTAATGATGACATGTTGACCTTTTCTTAAAAATAAGAAAGAAACTTACTAGATCCAACTGAAGGTTGGAAATTACAAGAAAGACAGAAAGATACGAGGTAAATAAAGATATGAATTAAAATGGTTTAAATTATTTTTAAATGACAGGAATTACCAAATAAAGCCTAAATTAACCAAGAGGAAAACCCACATTGAATAAAAATGAAAACTATCAGTATATTACTTAAAAGAAACACATTTAAACAAAAGCCCAGAGAAAGTTTGAAAAGAAAAGTAAAGGAAAAGATATACTCATGAAACATGAACCAAATATGACCTTTTTCCATATATTCAGGGAAAAAGCTTTAACATGACAAAATAAAATTTAAAGTGTAAACAAAATCAGAAAAGATAAAGATTGTTAAATGTTAGTAAGAGAACAAATAATCCAGAAGACCTCAAAACTGTAAGCCCATACGCACCTAGAAATATAGTTTCAACAACGGACAGAATTACAGGGGAAAAAATAGCTGAATTGACAACTGATGGGATTTTAAATAAATTCCTCCTGAGAATTAATTGGCCAACAGTCAAAATAGTTGAAAAAGACACAGAAGGGAACAAATTGATGTGCTTGTGCTAATAGATGAGCAGAACATTTTACATCCTCAAAGCACAGAATACATATTCTTCTTCTTTTTTTTTTTTTTCAATACGCGGGCCTCACTGTTGTGGCCTCTCCCATTACGGAGCACAGGCTCCGGACGCTCAGGCTCAGCGGCCATGGCTCACGGGCCCAGCCGCTCCGCGGCACGTGGGATCCTCCCGGACCGGGGCACGAACCCACGTCCCCTGCATCGGCAGGCAGACTCTCAACCACTGCGCCACCAGGGAAGCCCCATATTCTTCTTGAGCACACAAAACAATCACAAAAGTTGACTATATGCACTCACAAGGTAGAGAGAAAAACTCAATAAATGAAAAGAATCAATAACATATAGATTATGTTTTTTGATAATCAGGCAATAGGGCAATAAAAATCATTAGTAATGGCTAGTTAAATAACTTTATATGCACCTGAAATTTTAAAATAAACTGAAACCATCATTAAAATAACCATTGACTTAATGAGACATCATAGGAAAGATTTAAAAATATTAATCACTGAATGATAATGAAAATATTACATTATTTATGAGAAATAGTTTAAAAATACTTAGAGGGAAATTTATAGCTTAAACTGCAAAATAAGAAAGGATGGTGGGGGGGGAAAGGGCAGAAAAGGCCAACTGAATGAAGATAAATAAGAAAAAATGAATAAAAATCATGGCAAAAATTGAGATAGAGAACAAAAATACAACAGTAGAAATAGTTAACAAAACACAAATTGGATTCTTTAAAATAGATTAATAATTTTAAAACACTTCTGTCCAGACATTATCCAGAAAAAAATATAGAAAAAATATATACAAGCCAAATAATCATGAAAGAAGGTTTTTAACTAGATTTGTTATAGAAATGTTAAAATTATAAGGAAGTAAATGGAACAATAGCCATTAAATAAATTGAAATGCTGGTCAGAAACCACACTCTCACGTCTTCCCCCAACCTCAAAATAACTGCCAATACTACGGGGATTTATAGCTGAGTTGTACCAAACTTTCCAGGAACAGATTATCTTACACTAGATTCAAAAAATAGAAAAACGATAAAGCTTCCAAACTTATTTTATGATGCTACTATAAGGACAGTACAAAGAAAAAAAATTGTAAGACAATTTCACATAATTGCAAACATTTAAGTAATATACTGAATTATCTATCTAATAGTTTATAGGGAAAAAATGCATCATACTAAGTTATGTCTTATCCCAGGAATTCAAGAATAGTTTAACATCAGAAAAAGCATCTAGGGCTTCCCTGGTGGCGCAGTGGTTGAGAGTCCGCCTGCCGATGCAGGGGACACCCCCCGCCTGGGAGGATCCCACATGCCGCAGAGTGGCTGCGCCCGTGAGCCATGGCCGCTGAGCTGCGCGTCCAGAGCCTGTGCTCCGCAACGGGAGAGGCCACAGCAGTGAGAGGCCCGCGTACCGCAAAAAAAAAAAAAAAAAAGCATCTAGAGGAGAAAAACCGCGATCCCAACAGATGCAGAAAAAAGTACGTAAAAAATTCAACACCTATTTGGGCTAAAAACCCTTAAACTAAGAATCTAACAACTAAAAGCCATATCAAATCTTAGTTTTCAGTGAAGAAACTTTAGAAGCATTTCCTGTAAGTGTAAATATAGTACTGATAGCCAAAGAGAAAAGATATGGAAAAGGAATAGGTAGAATAAGGATCAGAAGAGAATAATAAAATAGTCAAATAATTAAAGGCCACCATGGGTGCAGTATAAAGGATCAGTTATCATTCTCTATAACCAGTAACAGTCAACTAGAAATTATAAAAGAAAATGATACCACTCACAAGTAAGAAAAACTATGAAGAATGGGAAATACCCTAACACAGAAGACTTACAACCTTTATGGAGAAAAGCATTCAAACTCTATATTAAAGAACATAAAAGAAAACCTAAACAAATAGAATATATACTTGGTTCATAGATGGGATACCTAAAATTATAAAGGTGTCAATCTCCATAAATTATTCAATTAAACCAATTAGAATAAATATCTCAGAAGAATTTTGGAGGGAAATTTTCTATTGGTTCTAAAAATTATATAAATTATATTTTAAATTATACAAACTAGTAAATGTCCTCAAATAATTAATTAAGAAACCTTTTCAGAAATAAGAGTAATAAGGTTAGTCCAGCACAAGTACATATAGAATAATGAAACAAGATCATGATCCCAGAAACAGACTTGGAAACGTGGTACATGTTAGATGTGTCATCATAAATTATTAGGGAAAATATAGATTATTAAGTAGATGGTGTTGGTAACAATGGTTGATATATAATATCAAAATAAAGCTAGATTCCTACCTCAAAAATCATCCACAAATTTCAAATTTGTAAAATATCTACATATGAAAGGTAAAACTTCTGAAGCTAAATAATAAGAGACTAGGAAAAACAGAAATTTAAATTACTTTAGGATATATGAAATATTTTATAACTTCTAATTTGAGAGATACTTTAAATTGAGGTTTAAAAACTATATTGATCAACATATTCATATATCTATGTATTACAATGATATATTTTTGAATCAGTACAATGATTTGACACTTTCTTAGTTTAAGACTTTTGAAAAATATTGAGTTTTTTCCCTCCGAGCAGCCACCACGTCACACCATCAGCTATGGTCTCCCCGTGCTGGGCAACAGGTATCTCCAGAGAAGGAAGTGTGGGCAGGCTCTCCCCCCATGACCTGCCTGGGTGCTGCCCGCAGCTACCACACTCCCAGCTCTCTCCCAGAAAATAATGGTAGAAATGTGTGGAGTGAGAGTTCTATGTCTGATGTTCAATGAGCTGGGCATCTTATCATAAACATGTCAGCCTTTGTATCGCTCACATTGGCAAAATTTAAACCTTTGAATAATAGCAAATGCTGGTCAGGATGTGGAGAAAGAAAATACTATGAATTGTGGGTGGAAGTATAAAGTGGTATAGCTCAGCTAAAGAGAAATCTAAAAATACTTGGAGAAACTAAGTATGAATGGAATCTAGCAATTCCATCCCTAGGTCTATCTTAGAGAAATTCCTGCTTGAATCCATCATGACATACATAGAAGAATATTCATCATAGCATTGGCAATGGTAAGGAGTTGGAAGCAACACAGGGGTTCATTACTGGAGGAAAATATAATTAGTGTGCTGTACACATTCAGTAGAATACTCTGTGACAGTCAGAAATAACGAACTCATTTTACGTATAGCACCATGGCTAGATCAGAAGGATTTGAAATTCAAAAGAAAAGGAAACACAGCAGAAGGAGATCCATGCACAGTAAAATGCACATAATTTTTTAAAACACACACACAAATATCCTGACAGTTTTGGAGGATATACAGTTACATGCATTGACATAAACACACGGAGAATGAACTGGAGAGAGGCATGTTAAATATTACATTAAGGTGGAGATGAGAAGGAAGAAAACAACATATGATCAAACAGAAGAAGTGCTTGCAGAAACGTATGACAAAAATCTGCCATATGGTTAAGTCAGTTCCGTGCCCTTGAGGTCCAAAAATAAATATATAAAATTAAGTCAGAGGCAGGGCTCCCAAAAAGGAAAAGGCATCCATCTTTAAGATGGAACCAAGGCAGCACCGACCAGCACTCAGGGCAGGGAGTCTGGACCCAGACTTCCGTGGTTGAAGGCCAGCTCTGCAAGGGAAAGTCTAGGAGACTTACTTCTGGCTTTCACATCTTTGTCTCCTCATCTGTGAAAGACGGATGACAGTAGTACCTACCCCAGAGGACTGATCTAAGGACAAAATGAGTTCATGTTCGTAAGGCAGTTGGAGGAGTACCAGAGTAGCGTAACCAATTAAAAAGTGCATAGTACTTTTACAGCTTTTTTTCGTAGTGTTTCACAGTGTTTTAAAGCAGATATACAAAGAGCTTACTGGAAACGGCCTACATTTCAGGGCAGCAAAAAGCATATATGTTGAAAAAGTGATTTACGTGATGCCCTTCTGAACCTTCCCAATAAAGAGAACTCAATTGGAGAAGGGAATTGCCAGTGTGTTTCAGCGAATCACCATGCTAAATGCTTTTGTTCCCTTTTTTGTTTGTTTTTGACAGTCTCTAAGGAAAATACGTCAAAAAATATTACCTAATGAATCGCTAACTGAGGTGTTTATAATTTATTATAGCTACTTCTGAAAGAGCAAGTCTGGTCATTAAATTCTAGGTTTACTAACAACAGCCCTCAACTACCAATGTTTAATTTTTTATTTAAAAACCTCTTGCTTCAGGTCTTTCTATATAAGTTTGCCTAGCTGGTTATACACTTACTTTTCAATAGATAGTTGACTGTCTTCTTACATTTCTAATGGATCTGAAAATCTTATAGCTGTATTTGTCTTCTCCTGTTTGCTTCCCAGCTGATAGAAGGAGCTCAGAGGGATTTAACTATTTCCCTGCAAAACAGCAACTGGGATAAAAAGAATTTCTGGTTCTGGAAAGTATTTGGCAGACTTGGAATGGCTGATTTGTTTCACAGTGCAAAAGCCAACGCAATGCTGACGGCATAATAAGCTTGCCTTATGGTTTGATGGACTCAGGAAACCCTTCTGGGCCACAAAACATTGTGTTTTTATCTTCCAACTTCATTATTACTTGCATTATGTAAAAAGTAGATTTCAGTTACTGTTGATCTTATTTTTTTTATGGTATAATTCTATACCAAGTAACCTTTTAGCAGAGTCTTTTGGTTGGGGCACTTAATACATTTACATTCAAGGTTATTATTGACATGTATGTTACTATTACCATTTTCTTAATTGTTTTGTGTTTGTTTTTGTGGGTCTTTTTCTTCTCTTGTGTTTCCTGCTTAGAGAAGTTTCTTTAGCATTTGTTGTAAAGCTGGTTTTGTGGTGCTGAATTCTCTTAGCTTTTGTTTGTCTGAAAAGCTTTTGACTTCTCCATCAAATGTGAATGAGATCCTTGCTGGGTAGAGTAATCTTGGTTGTAGGTTTTTCTCTTCCATCACTTTAAGTATATCCTGCCACTCCCTTCTGGCCTGCAGAGTTTCCACTGAAAAACCAGCTGATAACCATATGAGGATTCCTTTGTATGTTATTTTTTGGTTTTCCCTTCCTGCTTTTAATATTTTTTTCTTTGAATTTAATTTTTGTTAGTTTGATTAATGTGTGTCTTGGTGTGTTTTTGCTAGGGTTTATCCTGTATGGGACTCTCTGTGCTTCCTGGACTTGGGTGACTATTTCTTTTCCCATGTTAGTGAAGTTTTCAACTATAATCTCTTCAGATATTTTCTCAGACCCTTTATTTTTCTCTTCTTCTGCTGGCACCCCTATAATTCAAATGGTGTGTTTAGTGTTGTCCCAGAGTCTCTGAGATTGTCTTCAATTCTTTTCATTCTTTTTTCTTTCTTCTGCTCCTCCGCAGTTATCTCCACCATTTTGTCTTCCAGCTCATTTATTCGTTCTTCTGCCTCCGTTATTCTGTTATTGATTCCTTCTAGTGCATTTTTAATTTCAATTATTGTGTTGTTCATCTCTGTTTGTTTGTTCTTTAGTTCTTCTAGATCTTTGTTAAACGTTTCTTGTATTTTCTCAATCTGTGCTTCCATTCTATTTCTAAGATTCTGGATCATCTTTACTAACATTACCCTGAATTATTTTTCAGGTAGATTGCCTGTTTCCTCTTCATTTATTTGGTCTTGTAGGTTTTCACGTTGCTCCTTCATCTGTGACATACTTTTTTGCCATCTCATTTTTTTTTTTTTTTTTTTAATGAGTGGGATTGTGTTCCTGTCTTACTGGTTGTTTGGCCTGAGGTTTCCAACACTGGAGTTCGTAGGCTATTGGGTGGAGCTGGTTCATGGTGCTGAGATAAGGAACTCTGTGAGACCTCACTCCAATGAATATTCCCTGGGGTCTGAGGTTCTCTGTTACTCCAGTGGTTTGAACTCGGAGCTCCCACTGCAACGCACGGACCTCACCTGGGAGCCCAGCAGGCTTCCTGGGCTCAAGTGGGCGGGGCAAATGCCCTCCTCTCCTCTTCTGCTCCTCCGGTCTGGGAGGTCCCCTCCTGCCTGCCTCTCCTGATCTCCCCGGCCTCCCTCCTATGCCCCCAGGACCAATGTGGGGAGGGGGGGAGGGGGGTTCTTGGGGGGCAGGGGACCCGCCTGGGAGCTCAGCAAGTTCCCCATTCCCAGTGGGCCAGGCAGTCACCCTCCACTCCTCTCCCACTCCTCCCAAGGGCCCCTCCCCTCTGCTTCTCCTGATCTCCCCGGCCTCAGGGGCCCCCATCTTGTCTGGCCTCCACTTCTCGTCCCCGCTAGGTCCCCCTACTTCCTATTGGCTCACTCTGGGGTTCCTCCCATCTCCTTGGGGGTCAGAGCCACACCCCAGCAGCAGGCGCCCTAGTTGTGGGGAGGTGCTAATTCCGTGTCTTCCCACACCGCCATCTTGACTCCTTGATGCCATCTTGACTCCCTTCTACCCACCTATTCTAATCAAGAGCCCTCACAGCTCAGCACTCCCGTCAGTATTTCCTGAGAAAGCGCTGCTGGTGTGGTAGCTGTGGGCAGCGTCTAGGCGGAGTGAAGGCCAGGAAGGGTGCAGAAAGCAAGTACGCCCTCTCTATCCCCCCAGACCACTGATGCCCACCTTGGGGGATGGAGCGGGGATGCAGACGGCTGATCACATGATGTGGTAGCCGCTCTGAAGGAAGAAATTCAAGTTATTTTTTCAGTCTTAAGAAAGTGTTATATCATCGTACCAGTTCACAAATATCAGTTTTGAAACTCAATTTAAAATATTTCTTACATTAGAAGTGATGAAATGCTTCTGACTCCCATCCTTCTCTGTAGGCTTTGCTACCCCAGGTGTAGAGTGTGTGGGAAAAGCAGATCTCAGGCTCCCTGCCAGAGCTAAGGAATCAGAATCTGTATTTTTTCAACAAGATCCCCAGGTGATTAGTGTATATATTAACCTTTAGAAATGCTGTTCTAGTCCTTTATTCCTTCTCAAGAGAGGTTTCAATTTAAACATTAACTTCAAGCCTAGGCACGTGGGAATCTAGAATATGTTTCCACCATAACAGAAAGGATTTCACATTCATAAATGATGTTTGTGTGTTGGAGATAAAATGTGTTTGGGTGTGTGTCCTCTCTGTCTCAACCATCCGGCCCACACTCCCTCTGAGAGCATTTTATCCTAAGGCTCAGCTGCCCTGGTCCCCCACCTTCTAAGGGAATTGCTAGTCTGCTTCGTTGCCTTTGAGATGTCGAATTGGAAGAATCAGCCTTGGCAGATAGAAATAAAGCCCGGGAAAGAAAAGAGCAGAATAGCCTCCCAGGTGGGGGATTTAAGGAGAGCTAAGGGTGTTGAGACATCCATCCTAGGTTGCATCTGGACCAGACAAGAGCTACAGAGGTCAACCTCATGGGAGTTGGCAGGTCATGGCAGCGGTGGCAGGGCCAGAGAGAGGAATGACAGTGTGCTTTCAGAGAGACCCACAAGAGCAGCAAAGAGGAGGAAGGTGTGAGATCTGCACGGCAAACACACACATGTAAGAGGGAGGTTGCTGAGAGGGCCCAGAGCTCACACCGAGTAGTAAGCTGTGTCATAGACCGTATGTAGAATGAATTCTGTGGGCGCAAATATTATCTGTGGGTTGGGAGACCGTCAAATAAATTGTATTGTGATTCTGTAATTTTGATGCTACTTTTACTCCAGGTTGGGAATAATCTAACCACAATTAAAAAAAAAATGCTTAAAGTGCTTCAGTACTGGTCAATGAAGTTGACCAAAATTTGATAATTCTTATAATACCTATTTTCATACACACACATTATATATAATATTTATATGTAACATAATACCTATATATAAGCATATAATATATGTGTATATGAGTATTTATGTGGGTATATATATATATGAGCGTGAATGTATGTGTGTATATGTATATATTCCTTCAATTTTTACTACCTTTTATTCCTCAAGAGGTCCCAAGACTTAGAAAATGGCAGAGCCCATCTATCTCATAATATGCCTCCTATAATATGCCTAAATCTTAGGGTGAAGCCCTCTCAGGTTCTAGAGTGAATGCCCTCACTACGTTAGAATATTTCCAATCCAACAATCAGAAAAGTTTTTTCAGATGAATGATACTCAGAATTATTACCTTCCAGTTACAGATAAACAAAAATACTAAGGTAATAAGATGTAACATAACTAGAGGGCCATGTATAGAATGATCTCCGAGACAATTACATTTAACTGACCTGTTAAAAAGTTACGTTTCACTCACTCTGATTTGTGACCAGTTCCAATCCAGCCTGTCTTTGTTATTGAAGGAAACAAGCTTTCCTCTTGCTGGCCTTCACTGCAACTGCAGACTCACAGGTAGGCAGACTGACATGTAGTTGCTAGGGGTGACTGCAGGTGTTTTCTTCTTAAAGCCACGTGGGCTTAATGGCTTCTGTTTTAAATGTTTACAGGATTGTCTTAAATTGGAATTCTTCAGTCTGATCCTTCCCTCAGCACCATGTTCCCTCTTTTGTCTTAAACTTCAAGAAGATTAATTTCCAGGTGATGAGGAAATTGATCCAGCACCTCTAAGTCTGTATTTCCCACATTCACACAGGACCTGGCATGGAAAACACACTCAAGCAGTTGTCATTTTGCTGTTATTCTGTGAGAACCTGTTATTTGGCTGTCACCAAATAACAGGTAATGGGTTTGATTTGTAATGGGTTTCTTATGTAACCTTAGTGGATTACATAATATACAGAAACTTATTACTGCCCCCAGAGAGATGAAATGGTTGTGTCTTTCATCACCACCTGTAAGTCAGACCTGAGAGTTCACGATGTTCCTCTCTCAGTTTTCTGTGAAATATCTACAAATAGGATCTCTACTGTTGCAGCTCGATTCATGCATAATTTTAAATTCAATTCTCTAGGCTTTTCGTTTCATAGAATTTGTCTTCATCATGATTCCTATGAATACTTAGAATGTCAAAAAATATAATTAAAAATTTAAATAAATGAAATACTTAAAAACACAAAAATATTAAGTAGGTTACACTGAGAATCAAGTTTATCAAGCTTTCAATCTTCCCACTTTCCCTGGGACACAGTTCACGCTCCGCTTCTCATCCACCATCTTCCCCAGATCGACACGGGCACATCTTGCTTGGCCTGAGTGATGCCCAGGGAACCCTTGCATGCGATGCATCTAGACTTTTGAAGATGAACACGAAATCCTCTCAGATCCAGCCTCACAGAACTGCTCTCTCCCTCCCTGTCTCTCTCTCTTCCCCACCTTCCCAGTATCAATAAGCCACATTTTGTTGCAAGTTGCCCATCCTGGCTACACATCGTGGAGTCCATGCTAGGGCAGAGGCAGATTTGAGAAATATTTCTAATAATTAACACATCTCTTCTGTCTCTATCCCTTTGTAAGCATCTACAACTTCCCTCTTTTCATATTTATCCCCAAAGATTTACTTCTCATCTTCAGTAGACCACAGTGTCTCACTAATTATCCTGGACCACGTTGTAAGGCAGGTATGACTGGCTGGCATGAACAGTCTATTATCACTGGATGCCAACCTTGGAACAGAACTCCATTCTTCTTCTCCTCCTTCTTCCCCCTCTTCTCCTCCTCCTCCTCCTTCTTCTTCTTCTTCCACCTCCTCCTCTTCTTTTTTTTCCAATTTCCAAAATAGAATTCCTTCCACTTGGAACAATACATGCACTTATTAGACATCCTCACCCCTTGGTCTTTCTTCTTGGCTTTCAGCAGTCGAGTCCTCCCCATTCACTCCAGACTGTTTTCACTGAGCCCCCCAGTAGGCTCTCTCTATTACCCAGGTGCCAAAGAGCAGATTTAGCTTTTGCCCTTTCTCGCCACTCTGCACACACAGGTGCAATTATTATCTTCCAATGAGTATGTGCCCTGTACAAGGTATGACCTGGGTTCTCAAACCATTTCCTCTTTTCCTTCTTGAAACTACTCCAAAGCAAGAAGAAAAATAAAAAACAATAATAAAAACTTTATTGAAAACCAAATTATATTCTTCTTATAATAAATGCATTTTAAGTATAAGGATAGGAAGTTTTAAAGTACAAGGATGATAAAAAAAAAAGTATACCATGAAAATCCTAATCAAAAGAAAACTGATTTAACTCTAGTAATATCAGATAGGCTAGAAAATGTTCTCAAGGTAAAAAGGAGTATTTCAAAACAATAACAGTGTCAATTGAGTAGGAAAATATAATGATCCTAAATTTGTGTGCATAGAATAGCAGGACTTCAAAATATACGAAGTTAAAAATTTTAAACTATGAAAGTAGAAATAAACAATCATAATGAAAAATTTTATCATACCTCAAAAATGAAAAAGAGAAACAATTACTTAATAATAGGAAGACTTGAAAAGTATGCTTAGCAAATGAAACCCTATTCCATTTTTAAAATATTGGGACCAATAACTACAGAGCATATATTTTTTCAAGTGGACAAGACATGTTTACCAAAATTGACTATACGCTGGCTCATAAAACAAATGACAACAAATGTCAAAGAACTGAAATCCAGTCGACTATTATCTCTGGCCACAGTGGAATTCATCTAGAAATCATTGTGTAAAATGATAAAAATCCACCTTCACCCCATCTAAAAATAAGCAGTACTCTTCTATATAACCCAAGGGTCCAAATCCATGTAGAAATTATAATGGAATAAAACATATATTCAACCAAGTGATAATGAAAATAAAACATATCAAAATTTGTGAGATACAAACAAATCCATATCATAGGGAAATTAATAGCCATCAGATAAGAAGAAAGCATGAAAATCAAATATCTAAGACATTCATGGACGAGCAGCTAATTCAATGAAAAGAAAGTAGAAGGAAACACTTTGCTGTACACCCAAAACTGACACAACATTGTAAATCAACTATACTTTGATTTAAAAAGAAGAATGCATACTAAAGTTATGTCAAGATATGAAAATAGTGGCAGGACAAAGTTATTCACTACAGCATTTTTGTAAAAACAAAACATTGGAAACACTTAAGGGTCCATCTACAGGTAAATGATTATCTACGTGACAGCGCTGCCATAAGATACAATACTATACAAACTAAAAAAAAAAAAAAGAATGAGAGAACTCATTACATATCATCAGAGAAGGGTCCTCAGGATAATGGTGCTATTATCTAGCACCATCTATTGTATTCTAAAAAAACAATTTCAGAATAAGGTATATAGGGTGCTGCCATCTGAGGAAGGAAAAGGAATGTTGAGTCGACTTTTATATGCATGAAATATCTCGGTAAAGAAGAAGAAAAAATTACTAAGATGGAGGAGAAAAGCAGGACGGATAGATGAGAAACAGAGATGGGAAGGAATCATTTCACCATGTTCCTTTCTATCCTTTTTCATATTTCTACTGTGACTTCTTTATCTGTGTATCTGCATAAAATGTAAATCATTCAGAAGGGCATTATATGGAAGATGATGAATATGTCCGTATTCAGAAAATAAGAGACCCTGTGGTTACCAGGATGTACTCTCCCAATAGGACTGCCTGGAAATGATAACAAATGGTCATTTTTATCTCATTAGCATATTAGATGTCTGTACCATTGAGTACAGGAGACAAGAAACATGCACAGAGAGCACAGAGCACCAACTAATTATTGTCATCTGTGAAACGCTGGGAGTTGGCAAAAGCAGAGGCGCAGGAACACGAAACAAAGAGAACACTGACTATCTGGGTGTTTCTAGGACACGTGAAGAGTGGGTATTATAGGCCTGAAAGGGTGGATGAAAGCAGCTCATGGGGGACTTTCAATGAAAAACTTGGCGTGCACTGCATGGTTTTCTGTGGGGTAACGAATACGTAGCAGGACACGTTTCCAGGGCAAACTTAAACTTGGCCTCCTTATTCTGTCATTATTTTTACATGAATGCAATGTTTCCATCCTTTTGATAGAAACACCTTAGGATATCATAAAAGAGCTGCATAGGTAGCAAAGTACTTTGAATAAACTGCCTGTACTTTTCAAGAGCATTGCTAAAGAGTAAGACTCCAGGAAGCGTTGTCTGACTAAACTATTTTGAAGTTGAATTGGTATGAAGTCTGGGGCGTAAGCAAGCTTGAAGAATTGCTATAAGCAAAAGTCACGGTCCTACTTAGATACTGTATTTCCTGGTGCCGAACAACAGTTGGATAAATAAACAAACACTTTAATAGGCAGAAGGTCATCATAGAGTGTTTTTCTTTGCATTTCTGTAGAGAAGAGCATTGGACTCTCTTCGCTTGCAGATGGAGAAGTAAAGATGCAAGGGGCTTAGCGGCATCTTCTCAGGCCAGCTTACCCATCACCTTCAGGGTCCAACTGTTCACATGATTTTGATAGATACGGCCAAACACAAGAAACAGCAAAACCAGAGCCAAACACTGTGTGCTGTGCCACCGGGAAGGAGTTTGTGGAGGAAAGAGGAGAAGGAGAGACAGACCATCAGGAAGCGCTTGGTCACGGCCAGCCTGGGTCCTCTGTCCAAAGGCCGGGGTGCTCACCCACTCCAGCCCTGGGCTCCGTACCTTGGAGCGAGGGAGGCAAGAATATGCCAGCTGGGGATATTCCAAGAAGCTAAGTCCCAGGGAAAATTCATATGCTGACTTGGTATTGCGAGTATATGAGTTTTCTCAGCAGCAAAGTAAGGACCATCACGCAATGTTTGGTAGACATCTCTGACTTTCTACATGCCTAGCACCAGGCTAAGTTCCATCCTGAGGCATTGTGAGGACTGAGACTACATTTTCTAAATGTCGTGGGTCAGTATGCCATAACTCCCGGATACACACACACACACACACACACACACTGGGGGACTGGGGGGCTGGTTGCCACAGTATGTAAGACTCTCTTCTCCTCTCACTATACCGTCTGCATTCTAATCACCAAATGGACATATTGTGCCTAAAACCATGCATAAACATGGAACAAAGACATTAGTGAAAAACTATTCTGATTAGAGAACACATTCACAGTTACACAGCTGAATGAAAATGACTTCCTTTCCTAGTTCTCAATCTGTAACGAACATAATAACCGCAACAGCGATACGGTCTAGGCTCCTGCGGGGTCCTCAGGTCTGCCGAGTCACTGTGTCACATGCTGAGCGCCTCACCCCGTGGGCTCAAGGGCCACAGCTCTGTCGACGGAGGAGTTCGTGTGTGTAATTCATCCTTCCCAAGAAGTAAGGACCTCGTGCTGTCTGTCTATGGCAGCCCCTGGCCCTCAGATGCGCCCTTGTTGTCCCACAGAGAAACCAGCAAAATACTGCCATGTGCAGATCACGCAAGGGGATAAATGCTGTGTCTCTCGGGGAGAAGCTGACTTAGCACCTCTCATAATTTGGTGAGAGCACTGGAAGGGTGCTAACTCATACCCTTCCTTGGAAAAGATGCAGAATTTCAGTGTCCTGGGATATTTTACTCTCAAGACTCACACTATGTGGATGATTTAGATTCCTATCCTCTCAAGATAGGAATATAGTTTGATAGATTGTATTATGACAGAGTCACTTGTTTATTTGACTATTATTCTATTTGTTATCAGATACTACCAGGCATTAATAATCAGACATTATACTAAGTCTTCATATGTATGTTTCCCTTATTCTTTTCTTTTTTTTTTTTTTTTTTTTTGTTTG